>NC_056746.1:1247862501-1247927501 GCF_019279795.1 Protopterus annectens
AACACACTGAAACTGTGTGCCCATAGCTGAACTGAGAGTAATATGCGTGCTGACAGCCAAACGGCGCGTAAGCAGTGTGACCCATTTGCGCGGAGCTGTGCACCGTGCCAACAAGCTAACCAACGGGGAACATTGAGCAAGCTGTATCAAAACTGCCTTTACACAGACACACCTCCTAGCCTGTGTAGACAGTCATAAAATATAAAAAGCAATGGCCAGGCTCGAACTCAGGATACCATGCACCATAGTCAAAGTACTGAACCACTAAGCCATGACAGTTGCTCTTAGAAATGCAGTAATAGCATATATATAGGAATGAATGGAAAGAGAAGCATGACAAAGCAGGTTTTGTGAAGCTGATACATTTCCAAAATGGCCAATCACAGATAAGTGCGGGAAAAACGGCATATATAAGCCCCATAGGCAGGAATACACAGCATAACTGATTGTGGAACCGATTTGCAGACAGGATGGCAGGTGTAGGAGAGGGTAGTTGCTTCCGAGCACAGAGGTGGGGCATTGAGGAGTCCAAATATATGGTTTGGCTCCTCGTCCATGATCATGAGGCCGAACTCATGCAGGGCCAGGTCCTGTGGGGAGCATATAGGGCTGAGGCATGGGACCGGTTGGCACATGATCTCACCAGTGCCACAGGAATACCAAGGACTGGTGAACAGGTCCGTCACCACCATGCAGACCTGAAGAGACGGAAGCAGGACCAACTGAACCGTTGGATTCAGGAAGCCCGGCAAATGCCTAACGCCCCACTACTGAGAAAGTTACATGTAATTATTTATGTAGAAAGCTAACCTAGATGATATTATGGAGATGTGTATTCCAATATTACTTCATTTATATTGCAGCTGCAGGTGCCCGTTCCGCGAATCGCCGAGCCTATGCCGATAGGCTTGTATGGTTGCGCCACCAGGCAGGTTAGTAATTCTCTCCCTGTAACTGTTAAAAAATATAAGTATGACAGCTTGCAAAAGAGTGCAGTGTAGTCACCTATTAATATAAAGTGCAAGTAACAGTGTAAGAGAGATTCTGCTAGTACTGTGTGATTACATAAGTGTGATGCAGCCTGTAATCCAAAAATAAAAATTAAACGAGTCTGAAATAAAGATGTTCCACCTGTAATATAATAGTACATAACCTGCAGCAGGCTGAAAATTACAGCTACACAAGCTGAGTAAAACATGTGTGAAATATATCCCTGTTTAAATTCTGAAACATGACACAAGTGAGACTGTTGGAAAGGATTGTTATAACCAAGTAAAACATGTCAAGAAAGCTTAGAATTAAATACCATCCTGAATTGTAAAAACAAAACAAGTGAGAGTGTGAGAAAGAGGTATGAATCCACCAATAAAGTTGTAATAAATTATACTGCAGTCAGTGCAGAATGAAATGAATGTGACAGGCACAACCAAACAACAAAATGTGTGGAATAAAGTACTGAAGCTGGAATGTGTGTCCCAAAATCTGGATATGTTGCTCTCAGTTTGCAATATGCAGATAGTATGGTTGTATGAAATACCAAACATCCACAGTTGTCTAGAGCCATATAAAGCAAATGTAGCAGGATGATGTAGCTGAACAGAGCCAGATATGAATGTGTATGAATAAAAATGAAATGTATATTGATGTAGCAGTAACATTCCTATCACCAACATACATAAGTCTACACATAGGAAACTGTAGTCAGACCTGTAGTGTGTATATATCTTCAGCTAGTAGAAATGTACAGCATATGTATAGGTATTTGAAGTTGTTAATGAAATATATCTTCACCCTACCCTATAACCACAAATAATCCATTCCACATGAAATGGGTATGTGTATTCACAATTAACTCCCCTGGACAATTGTCCTGTTGGTTCATACATATTTGCATGTAAGTTGATGCATGTGCCCTGTTCATACATCTAAACCTGATGGCCTGTTGCCATCACTCAACCCTGCATGTTGTTGGATTGTGTATTGTTGTTCAAATTATGCATGTGTTATGCTTGCTGTTCAACGGCTTGAATTTATGGTTGTTTGGTCAATGGGAATACTAATGCATGCTGTTACAACTAATTGCGAATGGTATTGCATGTTACTAACCCAAACTGTCATTAAATAATGCAAAACATAGGACGACAGGGAAAGCGGGTTCCAGTGGACCCACCTCTCCCACCTCAGCTGGCTAGTGCACCTGGCAGTAGTGCCCAGGCCGGACCCTCCTCCGGTGGCCCTGTGCCACCTGTGGGTGGAAGCACTGCACAGGATGGGGCTCGTCCCCCCTCTGCAAGCATGGCCGGAGGAGAACATCCACTCACCCTCTGTAGTGTCCGGACTGTGGTGCATAGGGAGATCCGGCACGCTGTGCTTGGGCCCCTACGCCAGCTTGAGGCACGGGCGGCACAACTCACAGGCGTGCCTGCTGCCCATCCTACAGAGCCCCCAGCACAGCCCCATCCTAGGCAGTGAAGGCACAGTGGCAACTGCCCATGGGTGGAGATCTCAGTTCCACTGTTGCCATCTGTGGGCTCATGGGCTCGAGATATCCAAACATCCGTCCCCGTCAATTGTGTAACCCCCCCACATGTGTCATACACCACCCCTGTATGAGTCTTGTTTGTCTTGTCTGTTAACCTCCCCTACCTACCTCCCCAGCTATACTGACTTCCTGTACCTGACATACCACTCTCACCTGAAAAAAAAAAGGGCACTCTGTACCCACAAAAAAATTACGCCCCATACATAGCTGCCCATTTTGCACACATGTCTGCTGGACATGTAAACTGGCAATTACAATTGGCTGTACAACAAATATTATTGTTGTCCTCACACCTCTCTCAGGGGTGGAAGGTTTCAAATTTCACACCAAATTACAAACATATGCACAGCTGTTGCTGACGAAGAAATGGGCAGCTATGGGCCTTTCCTACATCCCTCCTGTGAAATCCGAGCTTGTTTTCCTACTGTCCTACCCTCTTTGTGCCCCCTTTTTCACCACTTTCCTATCTCCACATTTTCTTTTGTTTAAAAGAAAATAGCGCAGGTGTGCACAAGAGTAAGCACTTTTAAGTAGTAAGCGGGAGTGTGCTTCTGTGCGCTTAGCTAAGCATGTGTGTGTGAAGCTAAGCGGCAGTGCGCATACGTGACCTCCGCGCAAACCAGCGCTAACCCGCTTACAACTGCTTAACAGTGCCTTAGTCACTCTGAATGATAAGGCCTGTAGTTTTCTCAGCAGCAAAATAAAATACCTCCATCAGTCTCAAACCCAGGACCTTGGAAACACTAGTCTGCATGACTTACCACTAAGCCATGATTGCTATACAAGAACATTGTGCTGAAAGAAATATATCATAAAATAGTAGGAATTAATGTAAAGGGAATATAGCAAGTCTAGTACACAAAGCATGTCATGTATATTTACTGTCAAATCTAGTGGATTTGTAAAATAGTACTGTGTGATGAGAAACAGCCATGCTAGTTGGTAGCTACTAGGTAATAATGTCACAGTAGCATCTGGCAAGCCACACAAATACTCAGAGCAGGATAAACACTGCCATAGTTGAATAGTTAAGAGCCCAGACATAGCAACTATGACTGAGTTACAGGGATGTCCCTGATATGAAAACAAATGTCAACTGTGCCCCACTGACACCCTGTCAAATGTACTAACAGTAGGCAGAAAGGTGTAACTACACATGCAATGGTAACTATGAATTACTGAAAGTATGCACCACTTGCACGTCACAAATGGTGTAGTAATACATATGCTCAAAATAACCCACAGTCACAACTGCAGAATATCAGAATATTTAATTGGAGTATCCCACTGATATGTACCATTCCATGAGGCTGATAAAAGATGCACCTGAGAGTATCTGAGGCCTGCTCAGCAGCATGATCAAATACCCTTGTAAGTGTCAAGGGCCACACCATGGCCAGACCACACTGCATGCAGTAGCACCCTACCACAACAAACACATAGGGAATTGCTGCCCAAACAGATTTAGCAAGCATTACAAGCTGTGAATGTAAATGGAAAATTGGAAAGCCATAGAAACACATTACAGGAAAGACACCTAGCAGGCATACAAGGAGTGAATGTAAAGGCCAAATATTGAAGCCATAGCAACAGATTGCAAGAGCCACTGCTATATACCAATTACACCACAATCCCCACAGGAAAGCACACACACCCATATACACAGTATTACTAGTCGTAGGTGTCAGTTTATATACACACGGAGAAGAGGACACTGGAGGAAGGAATACTCAGCTTACAGAACAACATGCATTGCAGTGTCTACAACACAGCTTGAAATATGAGAGATATACCAACCCTTACACTCACAGAACAGTTTCCACAGCAAACCAGCATGGTCCCCACCCTGATAATCTGAAAGGGCTACGCCTACCTAACAGACCTTTTTATAACACTGTCCTGAAATCACAGTGAGAACTACAATCACTACACAACAGGCTGCATGCAATTAGTAAATGCTGGCTAACAATTGGTGCAGAGGCCATCACATGGACATGTGCAGATACCTACAAAAGCAACCTGTACTCCCAGTCCACACATGCAATACTTTCATTGCACCCTCTGGAGGTAGAGACAGAGAGAGAGAGAGACAGAGAGAGAGAGAGAGAGAAAGAAAGAGAAAGAGAAATAAATAAAAAAAAAAACAGTAACAACAAAACAAAGAGGCTGACAGCAGGCCAAGTAACTGCAAGCCTACGCAAACAGCTGCAACAAACACAGGTAATGTAAAGTGCTAGTATAATAGTCTACATACTGTGAACCCTCCAGATGTGTTATTGGTCTTTATCTATGTATATGAAGATGTGCATAGGGCCGGGGACATACTGCAGCTGTCACTGAAGGCTCTACATACATATGTATGTGAAGTTAGCTATGTGCACATAGCAATGTAGGTTGTAGTGCAATGTACAAGTAGGTTGTACAGTAATGGATGTTCATCAGTACGTTATTGTGTGTATACATACGCGGAACTAAAAAGGAGTATATATATATATATATATATATATATATATATATATATATATATATATATATATATCATGTGTATACGTATGTATATTGAGATATGTATGTATATATATATATATATATATATATATATATATACATATAATATGCATATGTGTATATATAGATAGAGAGGGATGTAGAAATACATAGACATGTATAGTTTCACAGTGTCATAGTTTAGTACTAGGCTATCTGCAGACAGTGTATAGAATAGATTTAGAAAATTGTGCCTCTGTATAGTAGTGACACAGTGAAGACCCCCATCCATAATAGCATTAGTTTACTGTGCCACTGTCTAGTAGTGACACAGAGATGACCCCTTGTGTAAACCTATAATCTCCCATCCACTCGTCAAGATTTCACATGAAGAGAGTCAGTGAGGGTCTCTGCCTAACATGAACTGGGATCCTGTTCTATAGTATGGGAAGCCTCTGAGTTGTGGATCTGTCCCTACAGCATGTCCTATTCATATTTGTGCTGAGGTTTAAATCTGTAGCTGTTGTGGTTCTGATGGATTTGGATTTTACGAGGTGGAACATGTCCATCAATTCCTGACTGGACATGGCCTTGTACGTCAGGCACAGATCATCTCTAAGTAAGCGGTATGCTATGGAATAGAGCAGGAGTTTCTTTAGCCTGGGAGCATATGACATTTGTTAGAGACCCTTGATCCTCCTGGTGAGGTACTTATGGGGTCCCCCTAGCTGTTGCAAGTGCCAGGTGAGGTCCATATCAAATGGGGCATAGTACACAGTCATAGTCCTGATAAGGGAGGAGTATAGGGGTACAACGACCTCTTTTGATCTGGATATGAATCCCTTCATGATAAGGTGGGCAAGGTAGGAAGTCTATCCAACCACTTTGGCAACGTGGGTGTCAAATGAGAGGTCAGTATCGATTTGTGTCCCCAGGTCTCTGATTACTTTGTCTGTACTCAGAGGGTTAGTGTCTATGTGATAAGATGTGGGTACCTTGTCTGTCCGAAAGGGTATGACTATACATTATTTGGCATGCAGTTTAAGGCCATGACTCCGGCACCAGTTGTCAGTTTCAGTGAGGCCTTTCTGTAGGATGTATGTGTCAGCTGGTGTATTGACTATGGCGCCTAGTATGCAGTCATCTTTGAACATTGTTAGCCACTACCCTCCCATGTTTGCTTCCACATCTGAGAAATAAATGCCGAACATGAGCGGTCCCTGGACAGAGCCCTGTGGGACACCACTTGTGACTGGCTCTGAATCTGACATGGCACCAGTGATTTAGACTTTAGGGTTTCTATCCATTAGCCGGTTTTCAACCCATCTTGTGACATATGGATTTACATTTAAGCTGTTGAGCATGTCTATGATGCCAGAGTGGGGTATTGTGTCGAAAGCTTTAGCCAAGTCCAGGAAGGCTGTATGGGCCACTGTGCCCTCATCAATGGCTCTAGTGACTGATTTGAAAAGGTCAACCAGGTTTAAAAGGGAGGATCTGCCCTCTACAAAGCCGAACTGGGTGGGATCAAGTATCTGTAAGTCCCCAATGTCTCTGTGTATGAGTTCCATAACGATTCTTTCCATAGCGTTGCAGACCAGGCTGGTTAAGCTTATGGAGCGGTAGTTACCAGGGTCTGTAGAGGTGCCTCCTTTGTGGAGTGGGACTACTGTTGCTGTATGCCAGTGTCCAGGTACATATGCTGTAGTAAGGCTATGGTTAATTAGCATATTATGTGCGGGTTTAGCTCCTCTTGGAGTTCACGTAGCATGCAACCTGCGATACCGTTGGGTCCCATTGATGCTGTGTTTATAGCTTTGCTGTGGGCGGTTCTCAGCTGGACATCTGAGATGACAGGGAGGTTACAGTCAGCTGGGATAAGTAATTCCTCATGTGGGGGTGAGGGAGGGGAGAAATGTGCACTGAACCTGTCTGCCAGAATGTTGGCAATATCTGTGCATTCAGTGTAGCTTTTGTCACTGTGAACTAACTCTGAACATATCTGAGGGTTTCCACCCAGGTGTCTAACATAGCAGAAGAAGGCCTTGTGGTTATCTGTAGTGTCCATAGCGATTTCCCTCTCATTGTTGGCCTTGCATGTTTGTATGAGAGAACGTAGCTTTCTACTAGTGCTGAACAGAGATGCCTTATCTTTATGGAATTCTGCTCTGTCGTGCAGTAGCTACCTTCTGTTGTTATACAATTTGTTCATGGCTGGGGTCCACCAGACAGGACGCCTGCCCTTGGTGGAGAGGGTCTTGGTTTTATTTGGGATTGCATGATCCATGCATTCTTGGAGATGTCCATAGAAAGCATTTGTGAAGGAGTCTGCTTTGTGGGATGTGGTTTCCACTGGCCCAGTGGGCTTAAAGGATACCAACTCAGTTTTAAGAAGTGTAAAGTCGGCATTTGAGCGGTTTCTCACTGTAGTCTTTTGTGTTGTGGGGGAGGTGTAAAACAATTTTCGCAAAATCATTAAAAACTTGGAGTCATTTGTGGCTAAAAATGCAGCACTTAAGCGTAAAAAGCTCGCCAGGGACACTTTTGACTACGAACACAACTGTGCTTACCCACCGGGTAAGCCTAGGTTTAGGTACGGTGATTCTCTAGGCTATAAGCAAGGCCAATACAACCGAGATCAAAACAAGGTTTGTACATACGACGAACATTACAATTTGGACAAGGGGGTTCATGTTCAAGATACACCCAACAATGACAACTTTGAGCATAATTTTGAGCACAATTTTGAACGTAGCTTTGAGGGTGGTGATTTTTTGGACCCACCCCCAGGTCTTCGCAGATCGGAGAGACTCTTGAACAGGGCGCAAGCCCCGCAGAGAGGGGACAAGCATTTTTGGGGTTAAACAAACGCACATCATCTGAGCGTTTGTCCATTGTTAGCAATTCCCCTGTGGTTGCTTATGAAAGCATTGATATTAATTTTGACAATCATGTTCTTAGTAATGATGTGTGTATGTACAATGGGGGGGGGGGGTGATTTGGATATTCATATGTTGGAAGTTTTTAAATAAAAATGTTTGTCAGCGATGGATGACAATGTTGATTTTGCTGTTTTGAACTGTGAACAAGCCTTGAGCGTTGTAGACAACATTGTTAATTTTGATACGGGCACTACAGTTTCTAATGAAGTTCAGAGTGATGCAATGTTTTCCAATGAGTTTAAAGAAAATAACACTGAAGTAATAGAAGTTGGTTTCAACTTGGTGGAGGGTGAGTTAAACATGAGTAGTGGAATGAATGATTTTAATTTCCACCACAATGAGTTGGCTTTGGTGGCAAATGTTAGTTCTGTCTCTCCAACCGCTAAAGTTGTGCCTGTACTAAGTGTACGAGGGGAAGTAGTTAGTTTGGATGATTATACTACACATTCAAGTGAGTTATTATGTGCCAATACCAACGTAGATTCCATGGTTTATAGTGTTGAAGGGGTTGATTTTGAAGAGGGGATGAATTGTCAAATTTTGCAAAAAAGTGGATTTTTCATTTACAATTATACTGAAACAGCTATAAGTGACACACATTTTGAACTTTTTGCTAAAGGCATTAATTTCGTTCCCAACTTTAAATTAGAAATTGCTAATGTGTTGGTTAACCTCAAGTTATTTGTGAGGAGGTTAAATTTAGATATATTTTTCCAATGCAACAAACACTTACAGACTAAAATTGAAAATGGAGTAGGTACAATACTTAGGAGAAAAAGCACCTTTATTCCACCCCCCTGTTATGAGATTAGTGCACTTGAAAATCTAGTGGAATTTGAGGTTAGAAAAATTTGTGCTAGTAAAAACAAGGGCCCTGATAATCTTACTATACAGGAAAGACTGTCTCTTAAGGAACTAAGAACTTCCAAAAACATTAGGTGCATGAAACCCGACAAGGGTGGGGGGATGGTACTTATGAACAAAATAGACTACTTGGCATCTATGTCGACCATCCTCGAGGATGAGAATACATACACAAGGGTTTCGAAGAACGAAATTAACCTTGCATATAAGAAAATTGATTTGTTTCTGGCAGATGCATTATTTCAAGGAACTATCTCCGAAGCGGAATACAACTACCTTTCTGTAAATGACCCCATCTTGCCATGTATCTTTGGTATACAAAAAGTACACAAAGGTACTGTAAATCTTCAATTTAGACCGATTGTGGTGGCTAAGGGCTCAAAAACTGAACCCCTTGCCTCATTTGTTGATTCTACATGCAAGTCAGCTTTGACTGAGGTAGATCATGTCCTTAGAGATTCATGGCATTGCTTAGAAAGATTAAGGGAGGTGAATTCAGATAGCAAGGTATTTGGTTTTCTCACGGTTGATGTAGTTAACTTGTTTTCTGTTATTCCCCATGATCAAGGGTTGGAGATGTTTCATGATAGTTTGAGTATGAGTCATACTGTGGATAAAGGCAAACTGAATTTTCTTAATGATTTGATGGAAATTGTACTTTCTAACAATTTCATCAAGTTCGAGGGAGAATTGTTTCAACAAAGTTCTGGAGTGGCAATGGGGGCTAGGTGTGCCCCAGTGTTTGCCAATCTGGTGCTTCTAGCATGGGAAAGAAACTTTATTTTTCAATCTAGGTTTTATGAGAACATACTTCTATACAATAGGTTTCTGGACGATTTGCTGATTTTATGGACAAAAGATGAGGCTAGAGCAATTGAATTTGTAGAATATTTAAATACTACCACCAGTTTTTTGAGATTTACTTATACATGGAACAAAGACAGTATTAACTTCTTGGATATCACAATTTCTAAAGACAATGGAGGGTTGTCTAGTACTTTGTACAGGAAGGAAAGTTACTCAAACTCACTGCTACATTTTAAGAGTTGCCACCCATACCATCAAAGGAAAGGGGTTGCCAAGGGTCAGATGGTGTGCATCTCTAGATTGGTTAGCAACGAGTCTATGTTCAAACAAGAAATTTTCAAGCTGATTGGTATGCTTATTGATAGGGGTTACCCTCTTCAATTGCTATTAAGTTTAAAGAAAGAGGTTTTTAGAAAAAGAAATACAATTTATTCACCTATTCTTTTGACTAGGCAAGAAATGGGTCAAAGTGATCAGGTGGTGTCCAAGCAAAAGGAATCTGTTGGACCATGTTTTGTGTTGAAGTTTAATGAAAAAGCAACTGAGATTGCCTTAGTATTACGTAATGCTTGGGATTATTGTTTAAGTGTTGGTACAAAGGAGATTCTGGGATCTCACCCCAGGATAACATTTAGTAGGGGTGAGAACTTGAAGAATATATTGGAAAGGGAGGTTAAAAACAGAGCGTCTAGGATGTCTAAATGTGGATGTTGCAGGAGCTGTAGGTTTATTGCTGAGGGCGCATATGCAGTAGTGAAAGGTTATCATCAAACTTTATCATGTCCGGGCAAATGTAATTGTAATACAAAGAATCTTGTTTATCTTGCCTCTTGTATGACCTGCGAAGCGTTTTATGTGGGAATGACCACGCGCAGGCTACGTGACAGGATCTCTGAACATGTTAGATCGATTAGAAACAAGGACCAGCATAGTGCCCTATATCTTCACAGCAGTAGGTGTAGAGGTTTCAATAAGTTTTTATTTTTCATCATTGATAGAGTTTATAGTGAACAGGGTGGTGACACAGCCAATAGGGTGGCACTACTAGAGGTCCTATGGCAATTGAGATTAAATGCCATGAGGCAACCCGGGATTAACGATTACATTTCTATCAAACCTATTTTAAAACACAAGGCTAGTTCAATATAAACAATATATCTTAATATTTATATTACACTATTTAGAATTGTAACTAGGTTATTATATATTATATTATACATCATTGATCTATTTATTTATATATATTTATATATAAATATAGTATTATTGAGTCAGTAATTTTTAATGTTTGGATTGGGGTGTTTTTTATGTTGTAATGTTGGTTTTAAGTTTTTGGAGGGAAATGCATTAATTAGCTCATCAATTAACTCATTAATTAATCATTATTGTATCAATGTGTGAGTATAAAAGTTTGTAATGGATTTTAAACACTGACTCTGAAGAAGCCAATTGTTGGTGAAAGCGCTTAGTCAGTGAAGTCAGTGACTGTGAATAAAATACTTCAGTTACATCTGGTTGTGTTGCCTGGTCCTTGGAGCAGTTTTTGTTGGTTCTACTTTCTACAGAGGTGGTATATGTATAGCCAGGGTGATTAGTCTGTGGTCAGATGTGACTAGTGAGGGGTATACTTCCGGTGTGTAGCACATTGTCCCCATGTTTGTGATGATCACATCTAGTATATTATCCCCCCTTGTGGGAGAGGTGACTATCTGTACCATTGCATTCGACTTAGTGAATTCCGGGAACCTTTGGGCTAGGGTGTTTGGGCTAGAATAATGCACCCAGTGTATGTTAGGGTAGTTGAAGCCTCCCAATATGATGGTGTGTGGTGGGACATTCATATCCTCCAATGTCTTCATGAAGGCTGACAGTGGTTCCTGAGATTGGGAGGGTGGTCTGTAACATGCTACCAGTTGTATAGCAGGTTTGCCTACGGTTATTTACACCTGGATGGTCTCTGATGCTTCATGTGTTGCCACTAACCTGGAGGTGTGGGTGTCCTTCATGAATATGGACACTCCCCCTCCCTTTTTGTTTTGGCCCGAGTTTTGGGGCCAAAAAGCATGATACGAGGTATAGCCTGGTACCGCTGGTGTGCTCTCAGGAGCCTTGAACCAGGTTTCACTTACTGCACAGACATCGAGATTGATAGAATATGTACGTACAGATATATGTAATACACACATACATATATATATATATATATATATATATATATATATATATATATGTAGATACATATACATATACAGATAGATCTGACTGACAACAGATATGTCTGTATATGACTATCTCTCTCACTCTGTCCCACCTCCTCTCACTCTCACTCTCACTCTGTGTCTCTCTCTCTCTCTCTCCCCCTCTCTCCTCACATCTATATGTATATATCTACATCTATATATGCATATTATATATATATATATATATATATATATATATATATATATACAAACATATATATATATATATATATATATATATATATATATATATATATATACAGATATATACATATAAATAAATAAATATATATATATATATATATATATATATATATATATATATATATACACACACACACACACACACACACACATATATATATATATATATATATATATATATATATATATATATACTGTGTGAGGCACATGTGTGCAGATGTATTGCAAAAGGTGCCTGGTGTCAAAGGCATGGAGTGAACACCAGTGTGGATACTGGAGTACCATACCCCATTCAAAAACACTGACACCAGTAACCACCACATATGTGCATGCCTGCCCACCACTGCATGTGTCGGGGGGGAACAGGGGCAACAAGTGTACAATAGGCTCCCCATTGATATACACAGTGGCACACTAGTCCTGTAATACCTGTACATGGAATGTGTCAGCGGACATGGTGTGTCAGTTATGGACATGTAGGTCACTGTACCCCTCTATACCCCACAATGTCCTACACGGTATGTACCTCCCATGACAGCTACAGATATGGAGAAGGACACAGACATATGCAAGTAACTGTGTCAATGCACTCAAACACATTACCTATGCAGAGTGACTGACAAGACCACAGAGCACACACAGACTACCTACATAGAGGTTACCACTGCTGGATATACATAGTTCGGTCACACCCATGACAGTTGTCTAACAATCATGGTAACACCTCCAACATCCACAACACAAATTACCTATGTCTGTCGTCCTTGTCACTGCAGTATAGAGCACATGGTGGAGGTACAGGTCCCTACCCACAGATATGACATACCCTGGAGTCAACCACACAGAATTAAGAAGCAAGGCTCCCCATGAGTAGATGTCAGACATACCCCTGCTGAATGTTATGCAGATAGGTAATATGCCATATGAGTCACCCTGTGTAACTGTTTGTAAGGAGCAGGTATGGTCATAACACATGTGTCACAAGGGGCAGGGTAGCATAACAGCATGCTGCTGTAGGCCCAGGGCCAAAAGCACACTACCTACCTAAGACACAATGCACACCCATGAACACATTGCAAACCAAATATGTGAGGTGGGATGAGAGTGCCAGTGACTGGGTGCATGTTATGTACTGGTGTGATTGCTCACCATGACTGTCTGTCTGTCATGGTAGTGTGTGTCCTTGATGTGAGGCCAGAGACAGATGTGTGAGGTATTGCGATCAACACATACTACATTGCCATATGTTGTGCTGTGTTACCCTGTATGTCACTGTGGTGTAGGTAGGGTTATGGCAAGTGAGAGTAGTGTGCATTACCAGTGAAATATGTAACGTGCATTGTGTGCAGTGCATGGGCTGATAATGTTCCCCATACAGTACCTTGATACAAACCCCCAGTGTGAGGTTGTGCATTGGACCTGAACCAGTGTGCTGACTGCTGCAGTATACTATTCTGTCGTATGGAGTGTGCCAGGTACTGTTGCACAGTTGTTGGATGAGCACTGATATCTGGTCATTTACATGTGTATCCCCCAATAGACAGACAGATGCTATATATGGTGGTTAAGTTATATCACTACAGTCGAGTATTATGTGTATTATGTGTGCCATAGTTTGCTGACAGATATTGCTGACATATTTTCCTTCTCCTTTTCAGGGCTATGGTTCACCAGCAAAACCCCATGTACTCCGCTGCAGAGGAGGAAGAGATACACCAGAGCCTGGGTGCGGGATTTCGCAATACTCTTTTCCCGCACCAGCCAGAACCAGCAGGAGAGGGCTGCACTGTGGCAAGACCTGGTCTGACGGGTAAATGACATAGGCACACATAAACGGACATATGAGCAGGTACGCCATCACTGCAGTGATTTAATTAGAAATGTCCATCAGCATGTGTCGGATATCCACAGGCAGCAGCTTGCCACAGGTGGTGGGGTGTCTAGACATCCCACCCTCACCAGACTGGAGGGACTACTCCTAAGTGTTGTGGCTCCAGCCCAACAGCAACAGCAGCAGCATACATGTGTAATGATGGAGGCTGGAGCCACCAAGCAGCAGGACACGGAGCATGCAGGTAACATGCCATGTGTATAGTTGACCGTTCTGTACACTGTTAGGTTATGCATGTGTGAGGTGTGTCCTCGTTATGTAGCTGTAATCTTGGTAATTATTGTGCAAGAGTGATATTCTCAATATCAGCAGTAGACCTGTGGAAGCTAACTGTTGCACTACTGAACTGTATCATACCCACAGTATCAATGGCACAGTTGTGCCCACTGACAATAAATGTCTCATTTCTGCAGGTCCCAATGGTGTAACAGCAAGGCAGCCTATCCATGCTGGTGAGTGTGTAATACCATTACCTGCAATACTCTTGATACTAACAGTAATAATAGGCTGAAGCAGTAGTGCTATGTGTTTGATTGCAGGTGTGTTTGTGTCTGTGTGTTGATATCTCATATACTGAGGTGTGTGCATGTGTGACTGTGTGCATGTGTGCATGTGCCCATGTGTGCATGTGTGCATGTGTGCATGTGCCCATGTGTGCATGTGTGCATGTGCCCATGTGTGCATGTGCCCATGCATGTGTGCATGTGTGCATGTGCCCATGTGTGCATGTGCCCATGTGCATGTGTGCATGTGCCCATGTGTGCATGTGCCCATGTGTGCATGTGTGCATGTGCCCATGTGTGCATGTGCCCATGTGTGCATGTGTGCATGTGTGCATGTGCCCATGTGTGCATGTGCCCATGTGTGCATGTGTGCATGTGTGCATGTGCCCATGTGTGCATGTGTGCATGTGCCCATGTATGCATGTGCCCATGTGTGCATGTGTGCATGTGTGCATCTGCCCATGTGTGCATGTGTGCATGTGTGCATGTGCCCATGTGTGCATGTGTGCATGTGCGCATGTGTGCATGTGTGCATATGTGCATGTGTGTATCAGTGGTGACATTGTGTACACATTGTAAAGTGTGTTTCCTGTCTTACTCCCACAGGTTCTGGTGCTGCTCTGGTGTTGTGCAGCAGGGAACCTGAATCAGCTGCTGTGGATAGTGATAATGATGATACCTGTGTAATGGCACAGGTAGGTGTGCCAGGGTCCATCACTGGTCAGCCAATTGACACTACACAGCTGTCAACCCCATCAATGTGCACAGTCATCCTGCCAATACATCCTTTGTCACCAATGTCCCTAGGTGATGGACAGGATACAGTGGGCATTGACCAGGGTAATGTGGTATCGGTGGCACATGCATCCCCACACAGCAGCCATGGCCAGGGTCCTGACATGGTACCACACAGGCAGACGTCCAGGAGTTCTTGTGGGAGCATCCGTGGACGTACCGTCCCTGTCAGACGTGCCCACAGAGGTCTTTCAACCTCAGCTATGTTTCAGGCTGTAATGCAGGCACAGTCACATATGGAACGGTACACCAGACAGGGTCTGAGGGAGCTGAGAGCATGTCGCACAGCTATGAGTGACAGTATGCGTGATGTTGCGGCTGCCATCCGTAACTTCACCAAAGTCATTGACAGACGTTGGGGGGACACATTAGATCTGTTCCTCAACTATATGTCCATGAGCCAGGGCAATGGTGGACAGTTGAGGTGTCGACGTGGCCATAAGCCAGCAACAGCAGCAGCTGGCAGCCGTTGCGGATGACAACAGGCCCGCGGCCGCTCACATAGTGCCAGCAGCAGCCCCAGCAATGCTGGGTCTGTGCTGTTATCAGACCGCCCCAGGAGACCACGTGCAAGTGGCTCTGGACAGTCCCAACAGGGACCTGTCTCCAGTCACCAACCACCTGCTTCTGATGACAGTACCCAGTCTGACTTAGTACCTGATACTATCTGTAGCACCCCTGCCAGGCACAGGTACCATGTTCGTGGCCACAGACAGTGATCTGTATGATCTGGCAGGTACAGTCTGTGGCTGTCCACAAACACCTGTATATGACAGCCATGAGGTGGGACTGTGTGCATGCATACACACATGCAAATTGATAACACCTAGGGCTACTGCATACACGCACACACTGCATCAACATTGCCCCATCTTGTACTGCTGTCCCTCACCAACACACACACACAGACATGTCAATTGGTTGTATCAGTGGCAGACTCAGGCATACCAGGTACACACCCTGTGCATATGATGAAACTGTGCCACCTCCTGCAATCTGTAACATCAGTGCAGGAACAGGTTAACATGGTGCTGATGCACAGGGTGACTACATAGAAGTGTTGTAATAGTATAATGTTGACAACAGTACAGTGTAATGATATCATTGTGGGTATATACCAGCATGCCTGATGCAGTTACAGTATGAATGTCATTGTATTGTTTTGTACACCCATTGTAATTACCATAGTGTACTGTCTGCACATCTTTGCATACGGGTGGTGAGGCTGTCAAGAGATGGCCACCTACATAGGTAGCACAGGGGATAGGAAAATGTACATATTGATACTCAATGATGGTCATGTCAACTGCGAGTTGCATGCTGTCCACACTCGACTCTGCAATGAGGATGTTTGAGGATGTTGATATCTGTGCAGTAATACACAACAGGTTCAAGACTCACAAGAGCACACTAGTACTACAAGGCCACACCTCATACCATGCATGACAGCACCAAAACACAGAACTAACTATGACAGAAGGGAAAGTCTCCATACATGTCAAGGATACTGTGGTGCCAGGACAGGTAGCATACATCATACTAAGTCTAGAACTGCTGCGTGAGGGCTCAGTGTCTGTTATTTGAAATGTGTATTATTACAGGTATGAGCACTTGGGTATCAGGCCAGTTATTCAACATTACAAAGGTACGTGGTCTATACACTTGTGGGGGGTGGGGCTGGACCCAGCCCATCTGACCTGTGAATGTCTGGGTACAGGCTTATAGTGCCTGCATATATGCACTGTTACATACTGGAAGTCATACACCTTGTTTGTTGTAGCATTGTCTACATACAGGCCTGCTGACTGTAGCTTTGTTTGTATGCATGTTTGCTTGTTATGTTCCTGAAACACTAATTCCACCTGCAGTGCAGATTTACAGTGCCTCTGTGGATCACTAGTGACATCTGTATTGCTTACTGTACTGATGTCCATGTCTCACTTGACAGAACGTCACTGTTTGTCCTGTTTGCATGTAGGTTGCCTGTAACACATTGCATATGACTTACCTCACATTTGCTCAAGACAGCATTCATATATGCCAGCACTAACAAATCAGGAGCACTACACCCTCACATACTCACCTTGAGTACCTTGTTCCCCATTGGCCCTATGTGTCGTTACTTAGTGTGGGATCCACAATGCTATGGTAGCATGTGCAAAGGTCACCTGTCAATCTACTCTCTGGTCCATTTGGTGAATCTGTGAGTCATGTGGCAATGTTACAGCTGCCTCATGTACACAGACAACCCTCTCCCCTTCCCATACACTTACAACACATGTGAGAGGTGCAACCACATAGCCAAACTGGGGGCTAAGCTCTCTTAACTCAGTACTGGCATACCCTGTCAGGTGGAGTGGGATACTACAGTGAATACAGTACCAGTCTCACATAGACCTGCCACGACCGCAATCCAAACACAGAAACACACAGGTACATTCTTGGACTCTCAGAATAGCATCCTGCCTGAGCAGCTGACACCTGCAAAGCAGACACACAAGCAAACGTTAAGCCAGAGCAGAGCACGTGCAACACATAGCTCACAAAGCCTGTGTGCCAAACAGTCACAGGCCATACGGCTTGACAACACACCTGCTACAGTTGTATGAGGTACCTCTATCGTCAGGTACACTGAGGTCCTGCTCACCAGGCTGAACAAGGTGAAGGTCACGCTGAGATGCCCTTCGGGCACTATGATCCACCACATAACACAAGCATACAGGTCACTCCAAGGCATGTAGAAATATGACTCATTCATTGTCTGTGCCAGTGTGTATGACCTGTGACGCACCTCCCTGGACTACATGTTAGGGGACATAGAGGGGCTGTCTGAGCTTGTGGCACAGTCTGGTATGACCCTGACCTTGAGTAGCATCTTATCCTCACCAAGAATGATGCCACAATATGTAGACAGGATGATCAGTTTCTACAATTACCATATGTTTCGGTGACATTCAAAGGGGATCTAATGCCTGTCAGTGTGGGATTACATGCTGGACAAGCCACATTGCTTTGCTTGGGACAGCTTGCACTTGTCACCCATGGGCCATTGTATATTGGCAGAGGCTGTTGCTACACACATAGTGCCTTTGTATGCAAGGCTGACATTACATAGCCACCTACACAGGTATCACATGGGATAGGATACTAATAGTAATGCTACTCAACAGCAGCAGTGTAAACCTCAAGATGCATGCAGTGGAAACTGTTCTTACCATGGGGTACAGCAATATCCGTGCAGTAACAGAGTCCTGGTACAAGGCTCCCAGGTGCACACCATCACTGCCAGGTCATACCTCATACCATGCTTGTCATCCCCTACACATGCACCAAACCAGAACAGGGGGGATGTATCCAAAGGCACCTCAGATACACACACCCCCAGGTTGGTGGCACAGCACAAAGCATCAGAGCCTATCCATGTGCAACTAACAGTGGGTTAGACTGCCTTCAGGTTCATAGCCTGGCACACACCACCCTCCCATACCCAGGAAACCCACTTGGCCTTCCTGACAACACTGGGAATATGACGGTCTCTACAAAAAACATTATATGGGTGGACTGCGACTACCCAAACATAGAGTGTGAGCATTACTCTAGCTCCAAGACCCTATCTGAAGGGTTCTTAGCATTCATTTCCTGCATTGCTATGGAACAACTTGTTACCACTCCCACAAGAGGTGACAACATGCTGCACCTGTTCATCACCAACATGTGGACTATATGCTCCAGACCAGTTGTGTATCCCTCGCTGGTGGGATCACACCATCTACAACCCACACTGTATATTCACATACCACATGCAGCCCCTGCACAGAACACCACAGTCATACAGTTGTCTAATGCATATTCCATGTATTCACATGAGGCAGGCTTCGGACATGGGAACTATTGAAGTTCACAGGTACATATGTGTAGGTGGCACACACATACATCATGTGTGCATTGACATTACTGATATAATGTATGTTGTGCAATATTGGGAACAACACCCCACACACATGGACAAACTGTGTGCCAAAAATACACATGGCGTTTGTAGGATACAAACCCCTACCTAACTATGTTATGACATTTGTGAGAGACGCAGTAGCAGAACACGCTATTTGCATTACTGGGAGGCTTGTTTTCTCCTGCTGTACTTATAGGGTGCTGACATCATCAGTGTTTAGACAGTGGAATATGCAGCATGTGTTGTGTTGTAATAGTTGCCAAAAGGGACATTTCTCTTTCATGGGGAATTGCACACACACTACTTCTCCCACACACACTTGAGCACTTGCAGGATTCAAACCCCTACCTAACTATGTTATGACACTTGTGAGAGACGCAGTAGCAGAGCGCACTATTTGCATTACTCAGAGGCTTGCTTTCTCCTGCTGTACTTATAGGGTGCTGACATCATCAGTGTTTAGACAGTGGAATATGCAGCATGTGTTGTGTTGTAATATTTGCCAAAAGGGACATTTCTCTTACACATAGAATTGCACACACACTACTCCCCCCCACACACGCTGAGCACTTGCAGGATTCAAACCCCTACCTAACTATGTTATGTCACTTGTGAGAGACACAGTAGCAGAGCACGCTATTTGCCTTACTGGGAGGCTTGCTTTCTCCTGCTGTACTTATAGGGTGCTGACATCATCAGTGTTTAGACAGTGGAATATGCAGCATGTGTTGTGTTGTAATAGTTGCCAAAAGGGACATTTCTCTTACACGCGGAATTGCACACACACTACTCCCCCCATACATTCACACACACACTGAGCACTTGCAGGATTCAAACCTCTACTTAACTATGTTATGACACTTGTGAGAGACGCAGTAGCAGAGCATGCTATTCAAATTACTGGGTATCATTTCTGCTTCTGACATATGTATAGTGTGCTGACATCATTATGTATGAAGAGGTATGTACATCTGTTACTATCCATCAGTACAGGGGAGAGCATATCTATGCATTAACTTTGCACAGGCACAGTGGCCTATTGTACTGCGGAGGCAGACGCCAAATACACTGTGGATAGCCTTCTGTATTTCCTAGGGACAACAGCCTAGTATTGCACTCTACGGCCATATGTTTACCTGTCAGATGCAAGTATCTGTTGCTCATATACTGTTTGTGGGTCTTTATTGCCATAGCTTTCCCTATCTCTATGAACAGCTTGTGTACTGTGGAAGATGTTTGCATATGAGTGGGATCCAGTACTTTACTTATGTCTCTGTTGTAATTTCACTGTGTGCACTGGGCAGATTTCTGTATTGTGGGAAGTTCCTGTGTTAACACATTCAAATGCCAGATATGTGTGTGTGCAACTGCTGAACTGTGACATGGCCTAAGTGTGTGAGCATGCCTAGTTCACAGTTTCTATGGCTTCTTGACTGACACGTCTCATTTATCTAAGTGTGCGAGCATGCCCAGTGTGCACTTTCCTTATGTTGGGATCTGTGGTCCACCACATTTGTGTTTGTGTGTGGACGTCATCTATATTTCACATGTACAGTTGAGTGTTGGACATCAGGTTGTGTTCTTACTGCCCAACTGCTTTGTGTCTGAACCTAACAGGCATTATGCTGTGCCTGCAGGGTCGCCATGGGATAGTTTGCATACAGTTGTCAACATCCTTTCCTACTAACCAAACAGTTGTATTGTCGTATAGTGTACTGGTGCAGTACTTTCACTGTGGTGGACAGTATCATCGGTTTCAGTCCTATCACTGCTTGTAATATTTATAGTGAGCACACCAGACTGGTTGAGGGCCAGTTGTGCAGATATGACCATGTTGCATTTTGTTCAGATATGAACAGCATAGTACATAATTGCCCGACATTGTTAATGTATTCCACAACTTGTGTGGACAGTGCCAAACAATGGCCATGTGCCCTAGTCCATTTGTAATGCTAGTCGGAGAGTGTTTGTCCTTCAACACACATTTACTGGTGTTTGCCATGACATATGTCAAGGTTAGTGTGCTGTGCCTCTGTCTACCCGTGACATACAGGTGATATCCAGGGTACACCTACCATCTCCCATCCAGTCATCATGATTCCTCTGGATGACAGTCAGTGAGGGACTCCCTGGATAACCTGTACTGGGTGGTTAGTCGTGAGTGGTGTGAGCTTCTGGGTTATGGACCAATTGGTACAGCATGTCCTATTTATGTCTGTGCTGGGGTTCAGGCCTGTCAGCTGCATAGGTCACCAGCATTCAGATTTTACATGGTGCCAAATATCCATTGATACCAGCTTGGTCATGGCTTTATACATCAGGCACAGTTCACATCCAGCCAGGCGGTATGGCACTGTGTGGAGCTGCAGTTTGTTTAATCAGGTGACACATGGCATCTGTTACAGCTCTGCGATCCTCCTGGTGTGGTTATTTGTGGGGTCTTTCCAGTTGATGCAGGTGTCTGCTAAGGTACATCCCTGAAGGGCCATTGTACACAATTGTGAGGCTGCTGATAGATGACTGGAGAGGCACATTGACCTACCCTGACCTAGCTGTGCTTACCTTCATGATTAGGTGGGCATATGGTATGTTTCTGTAACCACTACAGACGCATGGTTGTCACATGCAGGATATCTATCACCTTGTGTCCCCAGGTCTCTTATTGCTCCTGATGTACTTACTGGGTTAACACCTATGTTGTAATTTCTGGCCATGTACTGTGTTTCCACAGGGGATGACTATACACTATTCTGCATTTAGCTTGTTGACATGGCTGTGGCACCACTTGTCTGTTTCTAGGTGTGCCTTTTGTAGGATGCTTGTGTCAGCTGGAGGGTACGATATGGTGAGCAGTTTGTAGTCATCTGCGAACCTGTTCAGACAGAGTCCTTCCATGTTGGCCTGTACCTATGTGACATATATAGCATACAAGAGAGGTCCCAGGACCATGCCTTGTGGGATGCCAGTTGTACCTGGTTTGCAGTCTGACATGGCTGCAGCATGTCTGACCAGGTTAGTTCTGTCCTTGAGCTGGTTTGCAACCCATCTTCTTGGATAGGGGTTTATAGTTAGGCTGGTGAGCTTATCTGTACTGCCAACTAGGGTACTGTATGAAAGGGTTTAGCAAGGTCCAGATAGGCTGTGTGATCCACATTCCCCACATCAATGGCCTTGGTGTGCATTTCCCATGAGTCAGACATGTGTAAGGGGCAGGATCTGCCCTATGACAGCCACACTGGGTAGGGTCCAATGTCTGTAGGTACCCAATCTTGTTATTCCTGGGATCCATGATCATCCTCTCCATTACTTTGCCAACCAAGATAGTCAGGGTTGAGGGGTGATAGTTTGCAGTATCCATTCAGGCACCACCTTTGTGGGGAGGGACCACTGTTGCTGTACACTGCTCTTTGGGTACATATCCTGTGGTAAGACTGATAGTGCGCAGTAGTGCTATTTGGTGTTCCATTCTTCTTACAGTACTTGTTGGACACAACCCAGGACACCATCTGGTACCATTGATGCTGTGTGGTGTGCTTTGTAGATGCTGGCTGTTACCTCAGCATCTGCAATGTCAGGGGGCCAGCACTCTGCTGGGATAGATATTTGGCAGTTAGGTGTTGGTGGGGAGTTTGCAAAGAATCTGTTAGGTAGGATGTTGGCAATGTGTGTGGATTTGGTGTATTGTTTGTGATATTAGAGTGCTGCAGAGCATATCTGCGGATTATCACCATGGTTCCTACCATCAGGTAGGACAGCTGTGTGATAACCCTTTGTGTCCTGCACAATTTGTATCGTCATAGGTTCATTGGTTCATACTAGGCTATCTGCCCTGGCCTTGTTTGAGCATGGACAGACTGTGTGTGAGTTTCGACACCCCTTGCAATGTGCATATTATGCCTATGTAGGGTTTACTTTACTAGATGTGACACAGGGATGGCCCCCAGTGTACACCTACTATCTCCCATGCACTTCACCAGATTTCTCTTGTTGAGTATGAGTGTGGAGCTCAGCCTATCATGGACTGGGATTCTGTTCCAGAGTGTAAGGAGCCTCTGGGTTATGGATCTGTCCCTCCAGCACATCCTATTTATCTATGTGTGGAGGTTCAGATATCTCACTGTGGTGTCTCTGCTGGATTTGGGGTTTCTGCAGTGGAGCATGTTCATTCATTCTGGATTGGACATGGCCTTGTACATCAGGCATACATCGCCTCTGACAGGACAGTATGCTTGTGAATTGGGCTGTGGTTTCTTCAGCCAGGCTGCAGATGTCAAATGTTTAGACCCTTTATCCTGTTGGTGAGGTACATTTGGGGTCTTTCTAACTGCTGCAGGTGTAAGGTAAGGTACATCCGAACTGGAGCATTGTTGTCACGTATAGACCTGATAAGGGAAGAGTATGGGGGCACAGTGACCTCTCTTGATCTACATGTGCATCCTTTCATATTAAGGTGGGCAATATAGCAGGTCTTCCTGGCCATCTTGGCAATGTGAGTGTCACATGACAGGTTACCATCCACTTGTGTCCCTAGGTCCCTGATTACTTCTTCCATACATAATGGATTGCCACCTATGTCATACTTTTTGTGTGCCTTGTTTGGTATTTGTTGAAACATTCATACTCTGCAGTGTCTTCAGGAGGGCTGGCTGGGGTACCTGGATTTGTGAGTGTGGTCTGTAGCAGGCTGCAAACAGGGACACAGTTACTTGCTCGTGGATAGTCCATGCTGCTTCTTGCTGTGGTACCAACCTGGGTGTGTGGTTATCCTTGACAATTACTGATAGCCACACTCCTGTTGTAGTGTGTTCCATGTTTTGCAGCTGTAGAGCATGGTATGAGGCATAACCTGGTAGTATTAGGGTGCTCTTCTGGGCCTTGACCCAGGTTTCTGTTACAGAACAGATATTGCCATTCTCCATGCTGTGGTGGGTTTGGTCTGCATGCACCTTGCAGGTTAGACTTCTGGCATTGGGTAGCATTACGTCCAGGTTGTTATCCCTTGTGCTACCTATGGTGGTGTGTTTGTGTTTCCAGCCTTACCTATTCAAGGCACAGTGGGGGTGACAACAGCCTTTGCCAGTATCCACACAGCCAGGTGTGCTGGGTGCGTGCCATCCCTAGCAGGTGGGGTATCATGTCTTGCTCAGCATGTCAGCCCAGGCTGTCAGCCATGTGTTCCCCCTTGCTAACAGCAATACTTCAGCCAATTATTGTACTTGATCTTGTTGTCTTCATAGTATGGCATCATGCTTGGTGAGGGTGAGATGTTAGGCAGGGTCTTCATGTTTGCATATACTAGATGGTGTTACATTGCTTAACACATGGCAATCATGCCTCAGGTGGTGCTGCAGGGCTGCCTCTGTTGGATGCACATACTACACTCTCTGTACATGTTTGAGAGCAGGTTGTGTCATGTTAGGCATCCCTGTTACTATATGAGTGAGTCAGAGAGGGGTATCATTCCCAGGGTTCCTACTGAGCCAGTGTATGTGGTATGCGTTGCCTCTTTGCCAAGGCCAGGGCATACTGGGCATGCCTCCTTCTGCCTACTGGGGCAGGCTCAGGTTGTTCCTCCTCCAAGTCCCGCTCTGCCTGTGATGGCCGTGGCAATGGTGGGGGGCTGTTTGTCCTGGCCCTATGCTGGTCCTGCTGCAGCTGTTTTTGCAGAATCATATTATGTAGCATAGCACATACCATAGGTTGATGGAAATACTGGAAGTCTTTAGATAAAACACAATTTTATTGTCTCACTTCACATGGAAAACACTGACAACATGAAAATCACGAACTGGAACAAATAGAAATTCACATCCAAATCAAGCAAAAGCTTTTCTTTTTACTATAGCACATACCATGACAATTTGGGTACATGTAGTTGGTGAGTACTGCAAGGCTCCACCAGATGTGTCCAGGCACCGGAACCATGACTTGAGCAGCCCAAACACATGCTCTATTACATTACGTGTTTGTGCGTGTGCCTCATTATGGCATTCTTGTTCAGGTGTGGGTGCATTTCTGATGGGTGTCATCAGCCACGGCTACAGTGCATATCCTGCATCCCCCACTAGGTGACCATCTGGGATGTCCCCATTGGCAAATGTCTGGTGCCGCTGCGTCAAATGCCAGATATGGGAATCATGGTAGCTCCCAGGGCAGCCAGCACACACATTCATTATTATGCCTTGGGCATCACACACAACCTGGCAGTTGATGGAGGGGAAGCCCTTGCGGTTAATGTAGGCCCTACCCCACTCACCAGCTGGTGCTTTGATGCGTATGTGCGTCCAGTCTATTGCACCCACTATCTCAGTGTATTCCGCTATTTGATGGAAGAGACACATATTGCTGGCCAATACCTCACTGGAATTGGGGAAATATACATGCTCACCGACATGTGCTGACATGGCATCCAGGAACTGGTGCAGTACCCTGGAGGCTGATGCCTGTGATATCCCCATCATATCACCAGTTGGTCTCTGGAAGGTAACTGTTGCTAGTATTCTTAGGCCAACACATACCTTGGTTTCCACTGGGATGGGTTCCCCTCTTTTGGTTCTGTGTGTGAGGCGTGGCCTGCACAGCTCAACAATTTGCTGCAGGAGGTCTCTGTCCACTCTATAGCGCTCCACTATCTCCAGCTCATGTAACCCCTGGTAAGTGACCCTGAACCTGTACACTCTTCTCTGTCTCCTCACTGGTTGTCTGGCAGCATTTGCATTGTCACCACCCTCAGCAAGTCTCCTATGTCTCCTTATAACAGCTATGGCAGCCCCTAGCATGTTTGGTCTGAGTGCATCTTTTTCAGTTTTCACTTCGACTAGCTTACTCTTGTCTTACAGTGTCTCTTGAGAGAAACATACTGCAATGCTGTTTGCAGTGTTTTAAGTGCTGGGCTGGGCTAGTATTCTGCCTGTGTAATTGCCTGCTTCTAATTGTTTTCACCTGGTAGCTCTACCAGTATTCCCTGCTAGCTTCCTACTATTTCTTCTGCTTCCTTTTTCCTCTCTGTTTCCTCAGGGGGGAGCAGCGCGCATACCAGTGAAAACACGCTCACAGTGGCTACCATGCATGCACACATGCTTACACGGACTAGAATCTGCTTATTTGGGTTAAAACGCGTGCACACTAGCGCAAACAGGTTGATAGATCTTTACACAAGCTCCTACATGCTTACTCTGCCTTACACGCGCGCACTCTGTCTTACTCGTGCCTCCCAGCGAGCACACACGTGCATGCACGCACAGCAAGAAACTTTGGTGTTGGCCACAGTGTACACCTTCCATTTCTTGACTTTCCCATGCTTATCTGTTGACACTCCTCTTTTTATGCTGTGTGATTGACATCTTTCACATACCACTTTGCTCCAATGAGCTTGATTTCTTCCTGACATTCCCCTCGTGATGTCACCTATCTCCTACTCTGTTACTTCCCCTTATCTAACTCTTACACTACACGGAATGTGCTCATTTGCTATGTGACAGTGTGAGTCACTACCCAAACACTCATTTACATAGGATTGCCTACTAATGCTTAGTTACATGTCTTACACTCAGCTTCCCCCCTTAGCAACCACTAGACGGTGGCCATGTTGTTTTCGGTCTGCTAGTCCCTGCATTGCAAATCCATGCATTACATAAAACCCACATTTGTGGGTTTCAAACCTTTATTTTTATGTCTTATTTAGCGCAGCCCATTTACACGGGGCTGCGCTGAGTTTACACATCGCCGATCGCAGAAAAAAAAATAGAATTATTTTATTTCATGTTTGCATCGGGTTACCATGCAATTGGCCACATATTTGGCCATTGGCATGCTGCCTGCAACATATGCACACTTTATTTGGAGCTGTCATGGCTCCATTGTGTTATTTGCAGTAACGTACTCAGTTGTCAACTGAGTACATTTCTGCACCTAACACGACTCTTACACGGGCTGGTTTCAGCTTCGTGGATCGCTAATCTACCTCATTTGCATGCCTTTCGGCTGCAAGTGAGGTGATTAGCATATCCACGCCCTGCCCGTGTAAGAGTCGTTTTAACTGGTCTCTTACACGGGATTTTGGGCTGTTCCTGGATTGCGATGGCTGCATGGAGTCTTACACAACTCTTAGACTCCGTGCAAGCCATCGTGAATCCTGCCCAAGGTCACAGAGGGAGTTTGCTATTTAAATAATACTTCGCTAAGTTTATGGAACCGATAACCCTGAGAAATACAACATGAGAAACTACCTTTTATGAAAAACAATTACTTATTTAACCAAGTGACTTGAAATTCATGGCTTGGTAAAATAATAACTAGTAGGAAGTCAAAATTCTAGAAAATATGCATTATTGTCTGAATCTAAACTTGTAACTGAAATACTAGAAACTCGGGAAAATTATCTCTTGACATGGGTCAGAATTAACCTCACTTAGTGCATAAAGTCACCACTAAAACCTAAAGTTGTCATTGTCATTAGTCCAGTGATGCCATGTGATGCATGTGAAAACCAGTTATTCAGTCCTAACACAAGAACCACAGCTTGTGCACATCAACGTGTGCATCCACCAGCTAGTGCTAATGTTACCAAAACACATCTACTAATTTAAAGATGCTGTCTTCATTTTTTTTAATTGCAAATCAATACTATGGTCAGAATTCAGAAGAATGCTCCCACAGTCACATAAAGTTGGTGCCACAGATAGGTCAATATACTTGATTGTGTGGAATGCAATTTAGAGACATATTTAACCTTAATAAGAAAGACCTCATTATTAGCTAATTTGAATGTTCTTGAATCACTCCATATTAGCACTAGTACAAAATCACTTTGAGGTGGTAATTACCTCTGGCTGCCCATGCATCACAGTGGTACAGGCACCTGACCCATACACCCTCATACACAAATTCAGAGATTCATGCACTCACACTTGTTTGCTTGCATGCACACACACTCACAGACATCACTCCACACACACATACACATCTACTGTACTCAACATCATACCTTCTCCACCACATGTTTACAGACACGCTTCCCCTTTCACACACACACACACACACACACACACACACACACACACACACACACACACACACACACACACACACACACACACACACACACACACACAAATTCATATCCACACTTTCCATCTCCCACCTAACCCTCATGCTGTGACCATCCAAATAGACATGCACTCACAAACATATACAGTCATCCTAGTCCATTCATACATCTGCAGACATGCATGCACACTTTCACTCACAGACACACACTTACAAACTCCAAACCTCTACTTTTCTGCTGAACTTTAGTAACATGGTCTCTCCTATTGACTAGAATGGGTGAGTGCAATATTTTGGCTGAGTTAATTGTCTCAGTAAGTCATCCTAATTTCTGCAGCTGGACATTTCTCTGAATCAATTGTCAGCATAAATGAGTTATTGCAGGATTGCCTCTTTATCTTACAGTACGTCTGGTGGGATGGCCCACTTTGGTGATCCTTCTGATCATGCAAAATCAATGCAATGAGACAGTCTCTTACTGCTCACTGCACCACCTTCTAAATCCTGACCTGTATCTAAGTACCATGCATATATAATATTGCATTTTTGCCCTCTCACATATACTGAGGGGATTCTGATTTTTATATACACTGGGGAAACACACATATCTTCCAGGTGGCAAACTTTACTGAACTTTGATTTTGTGAATTTTAACAGAGATCAAAACTCAGGAATGGTGATTTTCACTCTTGATTAAAATGGTGCACATCACTGAGTTATATCAGGTAGGTCATCCTACAGCTAAAGCTCCTTCATATTTGTGCAGTTATTGAGATATGGTTTCAGTGCAGTGACAACACTCTCTTTATACCTATGTTTGGCACCTATCACTTATTCAGTCTCTTGGGTAACTCCAGGAAAGTATCTGTAACTGTCAAAAATATCATCACCTCATTTTAATTTACCCACAACCCTAAACTGGAACTCCTTGGGATCCAAATCACCATTAACAAATCCAGCTATTACTTCATTGTTAGTTATAGACCCCCATCAATCTCACCCAAAGATCCTTGAAATTAACTTCACTCCACTGAGGGGTTCAATATCAAACCAAATATCATCTTCAGAGGGGGCTTCAGTTACCCAAGCATCAATTGGTATACTTACACCTCTAAAAATAGATATGCTCAAAACTTCCTAAACTTTGTTAATACAAATATACTGCAAGAAATAGTAAAACTGCACACTAGAGACTTTAATATTCGTGACCTTGTCCTTATGAATCTAGCCCTTGTCTGCATCTCATCCTATAACTCCTTATTTGTGATCAAATATGACTACAGGTCAGTCATTTTCTTTCTCAGGTCTAGTGGAACACCTCCACCAGCAAATGAGTCCATATTTAGGGCACTTTTTAGGGGAAAATGTATCCCAGTTTGCAGAAAATCTGTGCAAAATTCAGAACAATACCCTGCAAATATTTCCAAAGGAAATGATTATCACATTAACCTCTGACTTTTACTAACTAGCTAAACAGTTGCTCAGTACCCATCTGCTAAAGATATAATGGAAAAATAAAGAATAAACCCTTCTGGTGGAATTCCCATATGACTAAAGCTGTATAACAAAAGAAGGAAAATAATGAAAAGTTGTATGAGCTCCGCATGCCGTTCCCTCAAGACCACACTGAAACATACCTGGAAGGAGCTTAAGAGCACCATTGCAAAGTATAAGGCAGCGTACATGCTTAAAGTAGCTACAGACTCTAAAGGAATCTTCTTAGACTTTTGGCTTTTCCCGGTTAGGGGTCGTCACAGTGGAACTCCGGTCCGCTCATGCTTGGCAGTTTTTTTTTTTTACGGTGCTGAGTTGCCAGCCCGACACCCAACCTTCAAAGAAGGCACTCCCATTCACGCTTGCACCTACCTGCATGTCTTTAACATCACTCGACCGTGGGAAGTACATGCAGACTCCACACAGAAGGCACTCCAGCCGAGAATCAAATGGGAGAACCTCTTGCTGTGAGGCGACAATGCTAACCGCTGCACCACCGCTCTATACATCTTTATTCAGGTGTGCCAGGAAATTAAGGAATAATGTCCAACAATGCACTGAGCTCATCTATGATATCACATGTTTCCATCCATAGGACATAGATAATATATTAGCAAACAGATTTAGTGCAAACTTTATCCCACCTCCCCACAGTTTTAACCACACCATTCAGGACAATTTGGATTCCCATTAAATCACCTTGAAATAAGCCCTGGAATCTTTGGCAAAGGTTAAAACTAATATTTCCATGGGACCTGACAATATACTAAGCTGCCTTTAAATTGATGTCAAGCATGCATTATCCAAGCATCTACTCAAACTGTTAAACCTCAGCCTGTCCACAGCGTTTGTACATGATGCCTAGAGAACAGCCATTGTGACTCTCTGACACACAGGTGGATCCTCTACAGACAACACCAGGGATTCCAGATTCATCAGACTCACCAGCTTTACATGCAAAACTATGGAACGTATCACTGCAGAACTCATTTCTGCAGACCCAGTCAACTTAAATTATCTAGACACCAATCAGTTTGATCTTATGAAGGACAGGTTTTGTGTACTGAACCTAGTAAACTTCTTTGAAAAGGTTATAGAGGGTGTGGATACTGGTCATTCAGTGAACACTGCTTATTTTAACATAGCCAATGCTTTTAACATTATTCCCCATGCTGTTGTTATTATTAACAATTGAGACAGACATAGTGTAAACCCTAGGGTTATCCACTGGATTGCAAATTAGCTATCTGATAGATTTAAGGATGTTAAAGTTACTGGTACCCTCTCTCAATACAAAATTGTAACCAGTGAGATACCACAGTGATCAATGATGAGCCCCCTCCTGTTTGGTATTTGTTTCAGATACATTCCGTTCAATATCCCACTAAGGTGGTTGACTGAACTTGCTGATGACTGCAAGCTGGGCACTGTTATCTGCTCATCAACTGATGCTAAACAGCTACTGCATGGACTGGAATATGCACATACCGGGTATACTGAAAACATTCTCAGACTAAATACAAAAGAATGCTTAATAGTAGCATTCTGCAGAAAAAAAATGTTCCTTCCTTATATTTTATAGCTGATAGTCCCAGTCAGGCAGATACTATCATAAGACATCTTAATACTTATGTGAGCAACCCTCTCTCACTCAGTCATAATGTTTACACCACAGTCATGAAATTCTTCTATTTGTCTCTGTTAATCCACTAGGGAATATCTTCAAGATCCAAATAAATCACCTTAACACTGAACTTTTTTCATATCAGACCTGTCTCTGAATACATTGCTCCTTTTGGTATGAGTAAATCTAACAAGGTTGCTCAGCTACATAATGAAGAAGATTAAAGGCCTTAAATCCTTCAAGTATCCCAAAAGGTTTGCATGACTCTACTTAGATTTAGTAGGGAACAAGCTGCTCCAAGGTGGCCTGTGTCTTGCTTTTTGTGCCATGACACATTTGAAATGGAGATCGCAGTACAATGAGGATCAAGAAATTTACTCTTTTCTATACCCTAAGTTATAGGGGGTGTGGGGAGGGTGCAAGGGTGCTTACTTCCCTGCAAAACTACTGATATTTACTTAATGTAGGCTGTATTTAAATGGAACAGTGTTCCTTTATGTGAAGACTGGACTTGTGGTAGCTTGAAAAGTTCGATGTTCTGGGTTTTATTATTTTAAGATTTCAAGTAAATGGGTTTTCGCTATTATTATCTCGGGTTTTCACTATTATCATCTCGATCTTATGTAATTCGAGTATATGGGTCTTGAACATTATGAAGTAGACCCATATATATATATATATATATATATATATATATATATATATATATATATATATATATATATATATATATATATATATATATTTAATGATTGGGGTTGTTATAATGGTTTCAATGATTTAATCAGACACCAGGCATCTCACCTTTGGGAAGGAAATTGGGTAGGCTTATAATGGCCTATTAAGAAAGCTAATCTAGCAATTAGCTATGAACTTATGAAACCATGAATCTAAGAAAAAGGGAAAATGAAAATTTTAGAGTACTTTCTGTAAATGTGAATAGTATTAAAAACATATTAAGAAGAATAGGAATTTTAGAGTGGTGTAATACATGTGACATAGATGTTATTATATTAGAAAACACAATATTTTTAACAAATGAAAAAGTTACAAACAGAGAAACTTTGGGGAGGAAAGACAATTTGGAATTTGGGAAATGAGAGATACTCTGGAATAGCCATATTCTTTAGAAATACAGTAAAGATATTAGATGCAACTTTACATAAAATGGGAAGATTAACCATTGTAGATTTACAATGGAAAGAACAAGTATACAGAATTATAATGTTATATGCTTAAACTAATTGTAAAGAAAGGGAGAGCTTATTTCATCAGATTTTAGACCATTAAGTGATAAATATGAAGATTATAATAACAGGAGACTTTAATTGTTATACAAGTGGCAAGAATAAAAAGAAAGGAAATTATATAAAAATGTTAGAAGTTATAAGATGTAATAAGTTAAACATTTGGGACAAAAAGTCATGGACTTACAAACTGGGTATGTATAGAACTGAGGCAGATTATTTTATAGTATCAGGTAGTTGAAACAAGATTTTCTGATCATTTTGAATATGGTTAGAGATAAAGGAAAACATGGAATATATAAAAAACAGGCAAATGAATAAAAAGGATAAACGATAATGCATGGAATGAAGAAGGAAAGAGATTAGTAATACTGTTATGGAAAAATCATATTACTATTAGTACATTTTATAAAAAAAATTGAATGGTGGATGATATTTGGGGAAAAATAAAAAAAAATTGGCATTGGCAATATGATGTGAGAAAAGTAGAAAAAGAAAAATATAACAATTCATTGGAAGATTTAAAACATAATGATAGAAAGTACTTTGACAAAAAGTATTGAAAATAATTATATGAAAGAAATCAAGAAAAAATAAAAGAGTTGTTATATAAGCAAATATATTTTTTACAAGGAAAAGAGAAGAAGTATTGAGTTACTTAAGCAGCTTAGTAAAGGAAGATGGTAGTGTGATGAGAGAAATAAAAAATGTAAAAGGAGAAGTAGAAAGAACTCAGGAAAAGATTTGCATAGTGCAATATATACAAGGAATGTCTAAAAAAAAAAAGATAGTGAAAAAAACATGGAATGTAAAAAAAAAGTTAACCAAAAAGAGGATACAGAGTTGGAAAAAGAGATTTCTTTAAATGAGCTATGAGCTAGATAAAATATTAGGACAAGTAAATATATATTGGCTGCAGGACAAGATAGAGCAGGTTATGATATGTATAAAAAATTAAGGGATTGGTAAGAAAAATACATTTTTAAAGATTTTTGAATGAATGGTTACATGGAAGTTTTATGTATAAAGAATTATGTAGTGGAATACTGAAATTCATATGGAAGAAGAAAGACAGAAGATAGAAAAGTGGAGACTGATAATATTGAATAATAATGAATTATGAAAGCAATACAAATGAGATTTGAAACAAAAATGGAAAATATTATGGAAGATAGAATATATAGCATAAAGAGGAAGGGTTGGCAAGACTTATTAATGATAGAGAAATTGTGGATGATATAAACAGAAAAGAAGTGAAAATCATGATAGGAGACATTAATAAGCCATTTGACACAACTGGACATGAAATCTTATGGGTAATAATGAAAAAATATGCGAGAAAGTTAGGAATTTATGAATGTCAGCATATAGTAATAATAAAGTAAAAATACTTTTAAATGGCTGGTTAAGAGTGGTGTAAGACAGTGATGTCCAATGAGTTGTATACTCTTTGCATTAGTTATGAATGTGATAGTATGTAAAATAAATTACAAAATCTAGGAGGCTGTGTATATACCACTTGAAGGGTTAAGAATTCCAGTTCTGTTAACATATAAGATGACATTATAATAATTTCAAAAACAAAAAGTTTGGATAAAATAAATAATTTGCACAAATGAGTATTTAGAGATGATAGGGATGGCTTTAAATAAAGACAAAAGTAAAGGTTTAGGTGATGAAGTGAAGATTGGGGTATATACTTTGCAATAAATTAAATTTCTGTGTTAGGCATAAACTTTGGGAATAAAGATGTAAGTAGAATTCAATGGGAAAAAAAAACAATAGAAGAAATATAACAAACCTATCATTTCTGGAGACCAAATTATTATTCAAAAAAAGGTTTATTTGATAAATTTAGTACTGGTGGGAAAATAGCATCCTTAGCAAATATATTTATGTTGCCAACAGTATTTGAAAAGGAATTATTGCAGTTATTTTTTTCATTTATATGGGGTGCTAGATTAAACCTTGTAAATTGAAGAGTTTTGTATGTAAATAAAGAAGCAGGAGGTTTATGGTTAATTAACACAGTGATATATGCTGCTTCATTAAATTTGTACAAAGTGTTAAAGTGGATAAATGAAAAAGATGAGAGACTAGTAGTATCATTGTATAAATATTAGTATGATAAATGTTGCGTATTGTAAAAAGAGTAAAAGAGAAAAGTGTGTATAAATGAGGAAATACATTTTACCAAGAAAAATAATTTTGTGGAAAATAAAAACTGATATAGTAAAAGATAGAAAAGTATGGCATAAGAACGTAATAATAAAACATTGTTATGTAAAACCTTGGGAAAATCTAATAGATTAAAAAAATAAATTTATAAAGATAAAAAGCAAATGGTGTAATCTGAAAGTAGAACGTCAATTTTTTTTTTTGTGGAGACTAGAAAGAGATGAATTGCCAGTAAAAGGAAATATACCATATAAGAAGAAAAGTGATAGAATATGTTCACATTGTCAAGAAGAAGAAACTAAGGAACATATGTTTTTTGAAATGTATATGTTTTTTGAAATGTAAAAGAGTAAAAAATTTATGGGGAAAAATATGTAAAGAAGATTTTTTGAAGATAAAAGAGAAGTGGTTAAAATAAACATGAATATGATTTGATATAGATATTATAAGAATATAGGTAATTAATATGTTAACAATAGATTAAAAAGCTATTTTATATTATACAGTTTACATGGAATGAAAGAATAAATGAAATTATGTTTAATGGTAAATGGATTTAGCACCAATATTAAGTATAATCAGATGGTGGTTATGGAAAAAGGAATGGGGACCTAACAGGGATGAACATTTAGTATGATTGTGCAAACATATTTGTGTATATATTTGTACACTTATAAATATGTGTAAATATGTAAATATTTTGTAAATAAGAGACATTTTTGTAAATAAAGGATTCCTTCTCTTTGAGAGGTGATCAGTTGGTGGCACCAGGGGGCTATTACCACTAATCATTGAATCTAAGATGGAAGCTGTAAGTGGAGACAAGCTGGAGAAGAAGAAAAAAACTGCAATTCAGAAGGAAAAAGATGTTTTGGAAGTGAATATTATGCTATCAGGGGATCTGGATGACTCTGTTTTGCAAACAATGATAGAAGAAAAAGAACCAGAAACATTGGAGGCCATGCAGTGGAGTGTGGTAATAGACAAAAATTTGGCAGTGAGGGGATAACGGAAAGACTAAAAGATGCTATACATAATGGTGTGGATGCAGAGAGTGCATGCCTGGTCAGTGGAGTAACTGAATTTAAGGGCATATCTATGTTGGACACCAGGAAGATGAAACAGAGGACAGTAACAGAGAGGGAGAGAGAGAGAGAGAGATAGACTGACAGCTGTGTTTCTGGAGTAAATGTATTTCCAGAGTAAAGGCTTATGCAGCAGCAGCAGGTTCCAGTGAATCACTGCAGAAAGAAAAGGCTGTACAGTTGCAGAAGTGACAGACTGGAGCTGTTGACAGCTGGAGGAGAAGACCTGCTTTTCAGGTGAAAACAAAGTATGAACAGCAAATAAGCAGGTACTATATTTTAGACAATGTTGTTATGCCCTTAGGATTCAGTTTGTATGACATTAGGGCATTAATACATATAGGAACTGAACCTTTCTCTGAAACAACATTTGTGACATTTGCATTAGCACAATAATTTGTTAATGAATGTGAAAGGAGAAGTAACACATCTCCTTGGAAGGACTACATTTATCAACATTTAAATGTAAAATTAAGAAGACTGCTGTAGCAATTTAGGACAACTGAGAATAGAAGAGAATGAATTACGTTCATGTCATGATTTGCACAATATTAAGAAAGATGTGGATGCAGAAAAGTATGAACTGGAGAATGGAAGTTTATATAACTTTCAAAACAGAAAATAAGTTATAGCATGTACCTAATCTGATAGTAAAAATTGGGGAAGTATTAACTACTGGAGTCAGCCAAAACATGTTTTTTTTTTTTTTTTTTTTTTTGGGAGGGATGATTCACATTTAATCCAGGATTGTAAAAAACAAAGATGTGGGCATTATAGAGAGTTGGGAAATTCTAAAAAAATAAAAAAACTGTAAACCATATTATAGGAAAAGTGGAAGTGAGGAGCATTTTTAGTTTTATCATCCATAAATGAATGAAAACAGACAAATTGAGGAAAATGAAGTTTTTTATGCAAGAAAGGGTGGGCGTGAAGGATGAAAGGATGGGGTGGGGTGTGGAGTTGAAGGTGATGAAGTACAAGATAACAATATAGAAGAATATGCACAAGGTAAAGTCTACAAAATAATACATGAAAAAGACACAGATTTCAAGATGGAAAACAGTTTTGGGGTATTAGACATAGAGGAAGAAGAAAAGAGAGATACGAACTGTAAGCCAGAAAAATGCAAGGGGTTCTATTGGGTGAAGGCTGAGAAGGGTAAAATGGTGGTCAAAAGATGTGCTGAAAAATACAAAAAGGAGAAAAGGTTAATATAAGTATAGAATCACTGAATGTGAATAGCATGAAAAGTGATGTTAGAAGAATGATAGTGTTTAAACAGAGTGAAAAAATAGATGGAAAGGTAATTTCTTTACTTGACATATGACATACAGATAAAAGAAAACAGGTGGAATTTGAGATTATGTAGAAAAGAAAAGTGATGTGTACTATAGGAAGTGATACACGTTCAAGTATTACAGTATAACTAAAATGAAGAGATTAAAATTTTAGATGTAATGGCACTGGTAGCAGGGAGAGTTTTAGTGTGTGATGTAAGAAAGGGAAAAAAGGTATTCAAGTAGCAGTGTATGCATATAAAAATGTAATTGAAAGAAAAAAGTTTGAAGAAATTCAAAGTTATTTGATAGTAAATATGTGCATTATGGTGGTAGGAGAAGTAACTGGAATTTAAGACAGGTAAGAGGGAAAATAGCACAAGATATAAAAATGCTGGTTGAAGTTGTAAATGGTATGTTAAAAATAGATAAAGAGAGAGAATATACTTACAAGAAGGGGGTTATATAAAACAGAGATTGATTATATTTTGTTTACAGAAGGAATTAAAAAAGCTATGTTTTCAGATCATAGGGATATATGAGCAATAATAAAATATAATAAAAGAAGGAAAAGTTAGTAAAACACTGGAAAAGTAACCTTGTAGCCGGGAAGCCAACTCTAACCCAAAATGTAAAATTCAAAGAGACTTCTTTAACGCACAATTTTTATTAATCTTCAAAAAAAGCGTTTTCGCCAAGGCTCCTGCCTCAGCTTCATCAGAAGAACAGACAATTAAGAACAACTACCTAACTGTTAAATACTCAGATACAGGAAGTGACAAAAAATAAATATCCTGTCATCTTAATTAAAAGTATACAAAATTCTAATTAAAATCAGATCCAATAGTATAACACAAAACACTTGTTCCTAAATAATATGTATATTTACATTCAATATATAAATAAAAAATACTTAAAAAACTTTTGTGTTGTTAAAATAATTCCCACACATTTACCTAAAATAACTTTTTAACTTCAATATACAGGAAATATTGCAATTCTCAATTAGACCAACTGGTCTAAATGCATCTAAGTTCAATTGCCAAGTTAATTCAATACATTCAAGCATAATTTCAAAAGGGCCACCCCTAATATTCGGAGGGACTTGGTCGATCCCCATAAAGCAAAATGAATGCCCTGGATTGTTTTTTACATGTTTTGCTAAAGCATTTTCTAATAGTGGCTTCCTTATAGCGTAAAGATGCTGGTATACTCTTTCCTTTAATTTGCGATTTGTTTTTCCTATATAGAAGCTTGGGCAACAATTGCACAGGGCAATGTATACCACTGACTTAGAATCGCAAGATAACTTCTTATTAATCTGATACCTTTTATTCCTAACAAAGAAAGAGTTACCTACCAACATGGATTTACACATATTACAATGGCCACATTTAAATGAGCCATTTGCTTTAATAGGACCGTGGGAATTTGACATACGTTGTAAAATTTCCTTTAAATTATTACTTCTAATGTATATAACAAAAGGACGTTCACCTAACTTTTCAATAAGGTTAGCAGAATTTATTACTAACGGCCAGTTTTTTAAAATTATAGCCCATATATCGGTAGAATTTAAGTTGTATTGAGTTATAAAACTCAAAGAGAAATTCCTACTGTGTTCAACACGGGTCTTAGAAACATTTTGATTTATTATTTCATTATGAGTAGACAACTGCATATCATTAACTTGATCCAGTAAGGGTTTATAAAAGCCCTTTACCCGTTTGGAATCAACTTCCAAAATGACATCATTTAGAAGAGAAATAGGGTAACCGCGATTCAAGAACAAATCCTTCAAGAACTGACATTCAGTTCTAAAATCACTTAATAAGCTGCACATCCTTCCTGCACGTACAAGCTGTCCCTTAACTATAGATTTTTTCTGTTTAGGTGGGTGTAAGCTAGTGTAGTGCAGGAAGGAATTGCAGTAAGTGGGCTTTCTGAAAATCTTTGAAAAGTATACACTTTCTGTAAAATCCTTGGCTAATTTCACATCTAAATATTCTGTTTCATTAGTCGAGAAGTTGAAGGTAAATTTTAAACAGTCTGTAGTATTGTTTATATAATCAACAAAAAGCTTTGCATCGTATTCGGTCCCTTTGAAAAGAATAAATATATCATCCAAGAATCTAGTGTAATATTTGATGTTTTGCATTAAAGATTCATTGGATAGAATAAAACGCTTTTCCCAAAAGGCTACAAATAAATTGGCTACGCTCGCCCCACAGGGCGAGCCCATGGCTATTCCGCGTTTTTGCAAATAAAACTTCTGGTCAAACACAAAAAAATTAGCCGACAGTACTATTCCCAAAAGTTCGGAGACAACGTCAATCTCCCCTTGTGGTGCATTCAAACTCTCCATCAAGAGTTGAATCCATTCCACTGCCTCATTGTGTGGGATAGATGTATATAAATCTATTACATCAACAGTTAGGAAGTTCAACTCAGGGTTGAACTTAATACTGTTGACGTCTCGGAGGAAGGACCAAGAGTCCTTGCAAATTGTGGAAATTTTTTTCACATATTTTGATAAGATGTTATCAATCAATTTTGAACTGGGGTAGGTCATAGAAGACCTACCATCTATCAATGCCCTCATGGGTGGGTTTTGTTGGTCTTTGTGTATTTTTGGTATTCCGAACATTACAGGCAACTTTGGTGTAATAATATCAATGTAATTGTATGTCTCTAAATCAATTTTGCCTGCCAAAAAAAAGTCACGGAAATACCCCCGAATACGGCCCTGAGTTACATTAATCTCATTTATAGAGGATTCTTCATAGGCCTCGGATGTTAAAATCTCAAGCATTTTCTCCCTATAATAAAAGTCATCAAAGACCACCAAACCACCCCCTTTATCTGGCTTTAAAAACCTAACTGGCAAAGAACGCAGTTTAATTAACCATTGACGTTGTTGTTCAGAGATGTTCATATTTTTGGAAGTAGTGTTTGACTTGTAAGAAGTGAAAAGATGTCTTATATCTATTTCACACATCTGCTCAAACAGTAATAAATTAGATTGAATAGGAGGGTTATACACACTAGGTAGTCTAAGCTTATTATTATCAGTTATGATCTCATTATTAAATAACATTCTTAAATTCAACTTGCGTGTATAACTTTTCAAATCAATGAGAGTTTTAGCTAGACTCCCGTAGGTACTAGGAATAAAAGTATTTCCCAATGCTAGTAATTCCACTAAATCAGAATCTAATTTTAAAGTGGAAAAGTTGTAGATCGTAAAATCTTTTTTAAGGTTGGTATATATAGTAGGTATTTGTAAAGAAATTTGGGACTCTAATACTAAAGTATTCTCCTTTATTACCTCTTCCGGTTCGTAGTTGTCCCTTGCTTCCTCTGGTTGTTCCCTAAAAAAGCATTTTCATTAGGGGCTATATCTGTACCTTGATTCTGCTGGCCAGTTCTACCTATTGTTTTCTGGAACCTGTTGTTATTGTTACCAGTTGAAGAACCCTTTAATCGGTTACTTCTTCTCACACCTTGTGAAAAAGGAGCAGTAGACTGTTCACCCTCTTCTACTATATTTTGTGTTTGCTCCGTATCTACAATGGTAGTGGACCCATTTGATCCTGTAACTTTAGAAAGCAAAACACCAGTACTTAGGTTAGGGTAAGCCTGTTTAGATGAATAAGCTGTCCTATCCCTTACTAATTTTTTATTTTTGTTTGTTTTTAATTTGTTTAACAGAGCGTCTATGCTAGAAAAAATACGTTCATAATCGTATTTAAACTTCAAAAAAGACATGTTAGTCTTAATTTCCTCATCCAAACTATTAACTTCAGATATAAGCGACAGGATATGAATGTCATAGTGCTTAACAATAACATTAAGTAATTGGAACCCTTGTTCCTGAAATAAACATTCCAGTTCAGCAAAATAGGCTTGATCTAGTAACAAACCCGAGGGGGTGAAGTTATTCCTTAGGCCTTTAGGTATTAATTTTTCTTTTAAACATTGTCTAAAATAAGCAGCCTCAAGCTGCAATTTTTTCAGTTTTAGCAATTTTGAATCAAATACCTTAAGGCAGTCATTGATTTTGTTAACTTCACTCACTGAACTGGAAGCGTTGGAACAATCTGCCTCAGTTATATCCACTGGAAGGAATGAAAACGGATTGTCTTTATTAATCCAAGCAGTCAAAGGGATCTGTCCACGCTCAAACTCACCATCCTGGACTTCATTCAAAACAGGAGCAGTTGGTATGCGGGTGTTTGAATTAGCAACCGCAGCGTAACTTTGTGCAAGTTCATTCGACACTGGCGGTGGTCTTTGATGACTTTTATTATAGGGAGAAAATGCTTGAGATTTTAACATCCGAGGCCTATGAAGAATCCTCTATAAATGAGATTAATGTAACTCAGGGCCGTATTCGGGGGTATTTCCGTGACCTTTTTTTGGCAGGCAAAATTGATTTAGAGACATACAATTACATTGATATTATTACACCAAAGTTGCCTGTAATGTTCGGAATACCGAAAATACACAAAGACCAACAAAACCCACCCATGAGGGCATTGATAGATGGTAGGTCTTCTATGACCTACCCCAGTTCAAAATTGATTGATAACATCTTATCAAAATATGTGAAAAAAATTTCCACAATTTGCAAGGACTCTTGGTCCTTCCTCCGAGACGTCAACAGTATTAAGTTCAACCCTGAGTTGAACTTCCTAACTGTTGATGTAATAGATTTATATACATCTATCCCACACAATGAGGCAGTGGAATGGATTCAACTCTTGATGGAGAGTTTGAATGCACCACAAGGGGAGATTGACGTTGTCTCCGAACTTTTGGGAATAGTACTGTCGGCTAATTTTTTTGTGTTTGACCAGAAGTTTTATTTGCAAAAACGCGGAATAGCCATGGGCTCGCCTGTGGGCGATAGCCAATTTATTTGTAGCCTTTTGGGAAAAGTGTTTTATTCTATCCAATGAATCTTTAATGCAAAACATCAAATATTACACTAGATTCTTGGATGATATATTTATTCTTTTCAAAGGGACCGAATACGATGCAAGGCTTTTTGTTGATTATATAAACAATACTACAGACTGTTTAAAATTTACCTTCAACTTCTCGACTAATGAAACAGAATATTTAGATGTGAAATTAGCCAAGGATTTTACAGAAAGTGTATACTTTTCAAAGATTTTCAGAAAGCCCACTTACTGCAATTCCTTCCTGCACTACACTAGCTTACACCCACCTAAACAGAAAAAATCTATAGTTAAGGGACAGCTTGTACGTGCAGGAAGGATGTGCAGCTTATTAAGTGATTTTAGAACTGAATGTCAGTTCTTGAAGGATTTGTTCTTGAATCGCGGTTACCCTATTTCTCTTCTAAATGATGTCATTTTGGAAGTTGATTCCAAACGGGTAAAGGGCTTTTATAAACCCTTACTGGATCAAGTTAATGATATGCAGTTGTCTACTCATAATGAAATAATAAATCAAAATGTTTCTAAGACCCGTGTTGAACACAGTAGGAATTTCTCTTTGAGTTTTATAACTCAATACAACTTAAATTCTACCGATATATGGGCTATAATTTTAAAAAACTGGCCGTTAGTAATAAATTCTGCTAACCTTATTGAAAAGTTAGGTGAACGTCCTTTTGTTATATACAGAAGAAGTAATAATTTAAAGGAAATTTTACAACGTATGTCAAATTCCCACGGTCCTATTAAAGCAAATGGCTCATTTAAATGTGGCCATTGTAATATGTGTAAATCCATGTTGGTAGGTAACTCTTTCTTTGTTAGGAATAAAAGGTATCAGATTAATAAGAAGTTATCTTGCGATTCTAAGTCAGTGGTATACATTGCCCTGTGCAATTGTTGCCCAAGCTTCTATATAGGAAAAACAAATCGCAAATTAAAGGAAAGAGTATACCAGCATCTTTACGCTATAAGGAAGCCACTATTAGAAAATGCTTTAGCAAAACATGTAAAAAACAATCCAGGGCATTCATTTTGCTTTATGGGGATCGACCAAGTCCCTCCGAATATTAGGGGTGGCCCTTTTGAAATTATGCTTGAATGTATTGAATTAACTTGGCAATTGAACTTAGATGCATTTAGACCTGTTGGTCTAAATGAGAATTGCAATATTTCCTGTATATTGAAGTTAAAAAGTTATTTTAGGTAAATGTGTGGGAATTATTTTAACAACACAAAAGTTTTTTAAGTATTTTTTATTTATATATTGAATGTAAATATACATATTATTTAGGAACAAGTGTTTTGTGTTATACTATTGGATCTGATTTTAATTAGAATTTTGTATACTTTTAATTAAGATGACAGGATATTTATTTTTTGTCACTTCCTGTATCTGAGTATTTAACAGTTAGGTAGTTGTTCTTAATTGTCTGTTCTTCTGATGAAGCTGAGGCAGGAGCCTTGGCGAAAACGCTTTTTTTGAAGATTAATAAAAATTGTGCGTTAAAGAAGTCTCTTTGAATTTTACATTTTGGGTTAGAGTTGGCTTCCCGGCTACAAGGTTACTTTTCCAGTGTTTTACTAAGTTTGTTTGCTTTTTTCACAAAAGAAGGAAAAGTGTTAAAAAGCTGATAGGAAAATTTAGAGGAATGAAGACAACTGTGTGAAGATCATATGACAATGAAGCCATTTTATCGCAGTATGCCAAAGTGGTGGATGATGTATAAAGAGAAGTTTAGAAAATGTTCTTAAAATTTGAGAGTCAGAAATGGAAGGAGGAAAATCTGATATATAATAAGCAAAAAGAAAATTGTGAAAGAATAGTAGAAAAAGGGGCAGAAAAAGTTTTGAAGAAGACAATAAATTATATACATACAAAAAAATAGAAAGAATGATATTTATTCTTTATTTATTTATTGGAATTTGTTTACTGGGAAAGTCCACTGGGGCAAGAAGAGCCCATTTTCAGTGGAGGCCTGGAGGAAAAAGTTCCAGTTAGTAACAAAGCAAATACAAAAAGATTTACAGAAATTATCGTAAAAGTTCAAAGAGATTTAGCTCCAACTTGACAGAGCAAGTACAATAAAAATTAACAAAAATTAACATAAAAGTTCAGAATGTTCAAAAAGATGTACACAAATTATTCTTGAAATAATTACAGAATTTACATAGAATGAAATAAACATAAGTTTTTCTTGAAAATAATTTACAGAATTTACATAGAATGAAATAAACCTGCTGCAAACTTCTTGACATAAGGGAATGTGCATATTCATAGTACATGGGTACAATAATAATGACATAGTGCAAAGCAAAATAATCATGTAAAGATTTGTTTAATGTATGCAAAAAGAGAAGCATAATGTGCTAAGGCATTAAGAAGGACAACCAAACTGAATATTTAAATGTAAATACAATTTGGTTAAAAGGTAAGCAGTAGTTACTTTATGGAGTAAAAGATGAGGGAAGGAAAAGGAAGTGAGAGAGATGTGGATGAAGAAGGAGTGGACAGGAGGGCAGATGGAAAAGGAAAGGGAAAGGAAGAAGAAAGGAGGTAGGGGGTATAAGGGGTAATGGAATTAAGAGGCGACAAGAGCAGGTGTAGAGAAAAATAAAAGTTAGTCAGAAGAAATGGATAGATTTATTACCATAAGATAGTGGTAAAGTCTAGGGATTAAAACTGGATGATTAAGTAATGCCTGAGTGAGTAGTGGAGCAGTTACATGTCCACTTGGAGAGAAGATGGTTGTGTAGTGCAGCTTTAAAGTTGAAAGTACATTGTTGTAAGCGGATAGATAGAGGTATATTATTCCATAATTTAGCAATGCTCCATGAGTATAAAAGTTGACCTGCAGGTAGCTAGGGTTTAAGAATGTATATGAGATATTGGTGTTCAGAATGAAGAGACCTGAAAGGATTATAGAGGGTGAATAAAGGAGCTGAGTGCAGGGCAGTCTTGAGGTTTATATTATCAATTTGTGAGTAGTTGTGAGCTGAAGGAGGTGTTGGTGGTGGGGGAATTCCAGCCATTGAAGTTGTTTTAGGGTAGTACAGTGGTGGGTAAAGTGGCAGCTATTAGTGGTGAATTTAGCAATCCTGTTATAGCATGTTTCTAGTTTTGTTTACAGTGAAGACTGTAGATTGGTTAGTAAAGGAACACCATACATTAGAGAGAGTAAAAGATAAGAGACAGCTAATGTTTGTTTGAAGGGAGGAACTTATTATGTTTATAGAGAAGCCTGATTTTTTGTGGGTCTTGCTAATATTGTTTTGTAAGGTGGTTATTGTGGAGCCAAGTTTCCACAGTAGAAAATTTGGCTTGGGTGAATTTTTTAGTATATCTGAGTTGGGAGCAGAGCAGACTATAGTGGAGTCATCTACATACTGAATTAGGGAACCCTGCTGGATATCTTGGTGGAGAATGTTGATGAAAATGTTAAACAGAAGTGGGATAATATTGAGTCTTGTGGTGCTCCTGTAGGGTTGTGAATGTAGGGGTAAATGGAGTTCTGCCATTTAACAGCATTCTCTCTGTTAGAGAGGTAGCTTTTAAACTTGGTAAATGATTGTGAAGAGAGGCCTATACTGAAGAGCTGAGAAAGGAGTATAAGGTGAGAGATGGTATCAAAAGCCTTTGATAAGTCCAGGAATAAGGATGATACTATATTTCCAGTGTCACGGCCTTTGTTGACTATGTCTAAGAATGATATTAGTGGAATAGATGTGCTATGTCCTGAACGGAAGCCATGCTGAGTGGGGGAAAGCATTTTGTTCTTCAGAAGGAAATCTAAGAGTTGTTTTTGGACACATTTTTTCTAGAATTTTTGAGATGGTGGACAGAATATCAATGGGACAGAAATTTGAGATGTCAGTTGAGGAGCCTCCTTTGTGCAATGGTAGGATTATAGCTTTTTTCCAGAGACAAGGGTTATGAGATTCTAGGATAGATCTGTTTATCAGAATGCTGATAGGGTGGCCCACAGAGTCAGCTGTGATTTTTAGAAACTTGGCTGGAATTTTGTCAGTGGAGTTAGAGGAGGGTTTTAGTTTCTGAAGAAGTTTTTTGATGTAAGAAGTAGAAATGGGAGAGAGATTAAACTTAGGCTGGGAAGTCAGTTGGATGCAGTTATGAGGGGGAGTTTTAATAGTTGGAGGGGGGTGGAATGACAAATCAAAATTGTTGGTACAGCTCTGAGGAAGAGTATGTTGTTTTGGAGCAGGGGGAGCAGAGATATTATTATTAGGGAGAGGAAGAGAAAAAGTTGCTGTAACATTGGCAATGGTGTCAATAAAATAAGAGTTAAAGATACTTGCTATTTGGTCAGAGGCATGTTGGGGTATGGGCAGGGAATAGGTTTTGTGCCTGGATTCAAGAGATTATTGATAGAGGACCAGAATATTTCGGGGTTGTTTTTTTCTATGTATTTGTTAGTTCTGAAATTATTGTTGTTTATCTTTAGAAATTAGTTTTTTAGCTTGGTTATAAAGCTGTTTATAATGGCAAAGGTCAGAAATATTGTTAAACTTAAACCAGAGTTTCCATAGTTTGTCCCTGTTGTTCATGATTTCTTTAGTAGCTTTTGTAAGCCTAGGGGCATGAGTAGCTTTGGTTCTTTTCATTCTGGTTGGGGCTAGGCTTTCTAATATGTTAAGAAAAAAACTATTAAAGCAGAGCAGAGCATCATCTAGAGGAATGGTTTTAAGGATATTCCAGTCAATGGTTTTCAGAATGTGGTTAAAAGTATTGGGATTAAATTTTGAAAGATTTTGTACTGGTTTAATGTTATGATGCTTTGGGATGAATGAGCAGGATTGGATTGTGTAGGCTGAGTGATGGTCGTTAATGGAGTTGGACATAGTTCCAGAAGTGATATGCTTGGAAGGATCTGAGATGAAAATCCAGTCTAACATGGATTCTGCTTTAGTTCTATAGTTATGTTATTTAGATAAAAGTATTATTTGAAAGGGAGAAAAAAAGTTTTCCAATTTTGGGTAAGAAATTGAGATGTAATGAGTGAAAAATGAATACAGTGAAGGATAAAAAAGGCAGTTAAAATATAAACAAGCAGAACTGATCCATATAGTTGAAAGATATGTACAGAACATGTATGAGAAAAATGTGAAATGGTGTGTATGGAAAGTAAAGAAGATGAAAAAAGGGGGTAGTAGAAAAAAATGGAAAAAAAGATTTGAGAGGAAAGAGTCAGACAATGCTATAAAGGAAGGAAAATAAGAATCCACACCAGGTCTAGCTGGTTTAGGGTATAATTTTTATAAATAGATGTCAGATGATGAAAATGATGCTTTTATGGAAATATTAAAAGAATGTATGGAGGAAAGTATGAAAGAAGAAAAGATGTGGAAGGGAGTTATAGCATTTATATGGAAAATGGATAAAAGGGAGAAATAAAAAGCTGTAGACAAATTACACTGAAAAATATTGACTATAAAATATTTATGATTATTCAGAAAAGAATGATGGCTGCCGCAAAAGACAAATTTGATGAATGGGGTGTATGGCGTTAAAGGTAAAACAGTAAATGAAATGCTAATGATGTTACAGAACTGATTGAGTTTATAGATAAGGAGATGAAGAAGGAAATGTAACAGTATGTGATGTGACTAAGGCACTTGATAGTATTGATCATGGGGAAATATTTAACATTTCAAAAGAATACAAGGTATGAGAAAGAATAAGGATACAGAGGACAATTTATGAAACTTCCTGTATGTCTGTAATGGTTAATGCATGGGTAGGAAGAAACATAAGTTATCAAAGGGAAGTAAAGCAAGGTTGTCCATTGAGCATGTGGCTGTTTGTGACAGTAATGACTGCATTTATACAAATATGTAGCTCAAGCTTAGAAACTCATAGATGGGAAGATAAGGAAGGAATAATATTACTATTAATATTAGTCTATCCAGATATTTGGTATTAGCAGCCCAAACCAATTTTTGGATAAAAGAGACAATTTATAGAGCAAAACAAATTTAAGCACAGTAGGATTACAGTTAAATAAGTCAAAAAGTAGTAAGAATGACAGGAATTTATTTTAACAGAACTGAAACTGATGTTCTGGGGGTTAAATTTGGAAGGGAACAAGTAGTAATAGAACAATGAAGAGAAGTTCTAAAAAGTATGAACATTGACAGACTGGTTTTAGGTGTTTCAATTGTTCCTAAGAAAAAGGGTATATCTATATCTATGTATTATATATATATATATATATATATATATATATATATATATATATATATATATGGTTCCCATTCAGAAGCCTGAAACATCATAAGCCTGAAAATCAAAATCCTGAAACCAAAAGCCTGAAAATTCAGAATCCTGAAAACTCAAAATCCTGAAAGCCCAAAATCCTGAAACTCAAAATCCTGAAAACACAAAATAGACATACTGATGTCATTGTGGCTTTGCTATTGTTAGCCCTGTGGTGTTAGGTCATCCGTTGGGGTCAGGTAAGTGTGCGCTTGTTTTTATTTTAGGGTTAGGGGCGGTTTAAGTGAGTTAGGTTAGGGCAGGTTAAGCATGTATGCAATAGTGACAAATATTGGGGTTAGGGGCGGTTTAAGTGAGTTAGGGTTAGGGCACGGGTCAGGTGAGTGTGCGATAGTGACGGACCTTAGGGTTAGGGTTAGGGTCAGGATCAGTTGGTAGATATTAGTGTCTTTATAGTGACAAATTAGCATTATTTGTGTTTTCAGGATTTTGAGTTTCAGGATTTTGGTCTTTCAGGATTTTGGGCTTTCAGGATTTTGAGTTTTCAGGATTCTGAATTTTCAGGCTTTTGGTTTCAGGATTTTGATTTTCAGGCTTATGATGTTTCAGGCTTCTGAATGGGAACCATATATATATATATATATATATATATATATATATATATATATATATATATATATAAAATAAAAAACACTAAAATGACAGGAATGGTAGGAGAAGAAAAAATTATTAACACTATACTGGTTATTGTTCTTCTCCTACCATTCTTGTTATTTTAGTGGTTTTTATTAGTTTTTCAGTTGTTTTTTTTTTTTTTTTTTTTTGTTGGCTATCTTTCTCTCTATCTATATCTGTCTATCTGTATATATATATATATATATATATATATATATATATATATATATAAGAAAAGATAGCATATTTTGGTGGTGTGTACCTGTTTCGAAGCTGTATAGAAACTGAATTATTGGGTATCTTTTTAGTTTTCTGTTGGGAATAAGGTTGTAGATGAGTGTGCCAATGCCAGGTACCATGTTTGCATGATATTAGCAATGTGCAATAGTGGTGAACAATGCAATTTTTAGCTGATTAAGTATACAGGAACATATGTAAATGGGGTAGTCAAATTTACCATATATATGTTTCTCCTACACTTGCAGCTATTACAACAAGAAGGTTGGAAAAAACAGTTATGTAACTTGCACTACCTTGCTATAATCTGCAATCACACAACAGTAAAACAAAACTTGCACACTCTGTACTAGAACCCAGTACCATCTGCACTCCATCCTTACACTTAACACCTGCTGCCACAGGACTAGTGAGATGATACCTGCTATTTTACTAGTTATTGCATGGTTCTTGCTGTTAATTGTAACTCAATGCCACTACCATAGTTGCATGATTCACAATATTATTAAATGAATGCATCCAATTCATATGTGTGGCTGTTTGCGTCCTGTCTACAAACTGGGAGGTCCATTTCTTCAGTTTGTGTAATGCTGAACTTCATGGAAACCAGCGGAGCATAGCTAAACATGTTTATGCCAAGCGGGACACATTGCACAAACACTGGCAATAAAAAATAAAATAAAATAAAATAAAATAAAAAAAAAATAAATAAATAAAAAATAATTAAGACACAAAAGGCAGAGTGTCCACAGTTTTGCAGAATGTCCAGATATTTGCATCGTATATTTTTCCTGTTCCTTCTAAAATGGATGGTTTATTGTGAAATCACTGAAGATTGCAGTCAATATAATGTCAAACACATTCCTGTTCGGTACTTCATATCTCTCTGAAAATGCATGCTTGACCCATGTCCTGGATTGATCCACATTTACTATACAGGTTTCTTGGTCAGTAACACTTGGGTGAGCTGCAAAACCTTGCATATTCATGCTGCACATCATTAATTTTCATGCTGCAAGATTTTAAGATGCTACATGATGTGCAGTATCATGTATGTGAATACACTCCATGTAAGCTCTGTGTGGAACCTACATGGAGTTTATTGAAACCTGCAGTTCATTAATCTTTTAAAATTTTTAAGTATGTAATAAGTAAAGGGAGAAGAATTGTATATTTTCTTTTCATTTAAATATGCCTTTCAAGATCCAGTAAAATGTATTTATTCCAAATTTAGAGAAAGGTTCTACAACATAGCTGATATGATTTACTAATCTTTCATGAATAGATTTCCAAGTGGATTTGTAAGAGGAATTTAACCATAGAGACATTACATTGAGATTTATGGACTTGGCATATAATTCAACGTTTGGAAAACTTAATCCACCTTCTTGCCAGCTTTTAACAAGCCAATCAAAGGATATTATTATTTTATTGGGGAACCAGAGAAAATAAAGAGGATTGACTTTCTTAAACATTTTTTAGAAGGGAGAATAATTAGTGATTGTAGATAGAAAAGTATTCTTTGGTAGGATTAGTATTTTTATTAAAGTAAGTCTATCTTCCATTGTAAAAAATGTTCCAACTAATAATTATTTTAGTAATAGTAGATATTAAATTATTATAATGTACTGCTATTGAGTCTTTTACAATCGATTTAATTATAATTCCAAGAAAATTAAATTATGACTTTTCTCAAATAATTTTTTAAAAATAATTATTAACTTTTTATTAATAAGTAAAGTTTCTGTTTTTCAGGGTTAAATAGTTTTTCAAAGTAATTAATAGACTTAGTTACATTTTCTACTGAAGCTTCAGCATCACCACTTGTTATTGAAATGTCACCTGCAAATAACTGAATTTTATAGGAATAACGTTCATCTATTCAGAATTCCTGAATTTTGCTATTAGATCTAAGAAAGTTTGCAAAATATTTAATTGCTAGAACAAATAATAGAGGTGACAAGGGAAAATCCTGTTTTGTACCTTTTAATGTTTTTAAAGAGCTAAAAAGAAAAGAGCCAACTTTAATAAAAGAGAATGAGTTATCATAGAGATTAGTTATATGATTTATAAAATCTAGGGAAAATTCATATTGTTTAAGTGCTTTGAGCAAATAATTCCATCTAATAGAATCAAAAGACTTATTTAAATCTAACTTATTATAGTTAGTTCTATTTTGTTTTTATTAGCCAGATCTATTAAAGAACTAAGTCTAATTATGCTACCCTGAGCCTTTCTATGCAGTATAAAACCAATCCTATCAACATTTATTAATCCTGGCACAATGAGGTTCAATCTTTTTGCAAGAATAGACAAATATTTTATAAACAACATTTAATAATGAAATAGGATGGTAAGAAAACTAAGTTAGAATCCTTATTTGATTTCAAGATTGGAGATATCAGGGAACATTTCCGGGGTGGTGGTTGACATATGTTTAACTTGTTAAAAACTTTTAAAAGGATATTTAAAATACTGTCTGATAATAATTTGTATAATTCTGGGATTATACCATCAAAACCAGGGGCTTTATTTGGTTTAAGATTATTACTTTGATTAATTCCTTAAAAAAGAATGACTTATCAATTTTGGATGTTTGTTCTTTGGTTAAATTACATGTTATATTGTCTTTCAAAAAGTCATTGGTTATGTTGTTGATTTCTAAATCTGTCTCTTTGTTATTAATTTCTTCATAATATTTCCTAAAGCATTCTAGTATGTCTTTTAAATCAGCTACTTTTTATTTTAGCAACCTTGCTTGGAAATTATTTCTCTAATATTTCTTAGATAAAACAGCCAACCTGTGTAAGCTTTTGGGGTTTATTGGGTAAGTCTGTAATTTTATTTTTTCCAGATTTATTGATATTATATGGAAAAGTACATCAAGGTATTTCTGATTTAATATTTTCAACTCAGCATTTGCCAATGTGTCATAAGATTTTAAATTGTATTTCAATTTATCTATATTAGACTCCAAAGACATCAACTCCTCATGCCACTCTTTTTTTTACAAATATACCAGTTTTTAATTTTTCCATATAGCTAAGCTTTTAAAGAATCCCAGAGAATTACTTCTGAAACTTCTCCATTATAATTAATTTCAGTGTATTGATATATTTATTTTAGACACCATTCTTTAAAGTCTTTTAATTTTACTATATAAGCAGAGATTCTCTGATAGTAAATCAAATTAGCTGGCTTTAATGTTAACATAAATGTAAAAACATTATGATCAGATAAAGGGCATGAAGTTATAAATACATCTTCAATTTTAGTAAATAAACTATTATAAGTAAACACTTTATCAATGTCTGTCTGGGTGCCAAATCTATAAGAATAATGTATAAAGTTAAGAGAGCTAGTTGGTGCTGATTTAATATCATAGATATCTCTTAAATGTTGAGGAATTAATAAGATGATCTAAATGCCACTGAGGATAGCTTAGAAACCTTATTAGTAGTTGTGCCTTTACTAGAAAGAATACAGTTAAAATATTCTGCAATAATCAATTCACCTTTTGTATATAAGGTTATAATGCCCAAATATTTCTTAGCAACTTTGGTGCCACTTTCTGGTATCCAGTAAGAATTCACAAAAATATAATTTTTTTGTAAATTTCTACAACTACTGCTAAACCCAACAGGTCATTTTCATCTAAATAGGTATTTAACATTTTAGGTATAAGTAATGAGTTTCCCCAAAGAATAAAAGTAGCTCTCCTTTTTGATTTAAAATGAGAGTTCACAAGAGTAGAATAATCTTTTAGCATCAACCTATCTACATCTTCTGATAACAAATGCATATTTTATAAGAAAATGTTGTGAGTTTTATGCAATTTTAAATTAGATTATTATGTTTATTGATGTTTAATGAGAGACAATTGTATGTTGACATTCATAAGAACATGTAAATTTATTGATTTAAAATGATTTAGTTTTAAATATAATAACCAAGCACTAATAAATGTTGTTGTGGACAGATACAAAAAAAAATCAAAATTTCAAACTTATTTACATTCAAATGACCCATGATGGAACAAAAAATTCCCCTTTTAATGATATAATCATACAAGTCACATACCAACCAACCCATCCCAATATCACTAAGCTAAACAGTTGCTACTGCTTCTTAATTTAAACTATTATTAATTATAACTATTTAGAGCACACCCATGTCTTGTTAAAAGGAAAAACAATATACATTATTCATTTGTGAAATATTAATATTTAAGATCATGGAAATATAAAACCAAAATTCTTAATAATAAAAATAATATTGTGTATTTCTGAATATATCTAAGATATCCCAGAAATAATGCATTTCAAATTTCTCTATTTGATCAAGACATTTTATACAATATTTTTTTCTAATTAATCCTACTATAGAATATACTATAAATAGCCTAGTATTTAAGCATTTATATGGAGGAAATAAATAAAACTGATAACACCTATGAAAAATTAACCTATAGACATCTTAATACCAATACATATGAAGATCATGTATCATAAAACACTTAAAACTCATTTAATAACATGGGTGAAAAGGTGAAAGTATAGTCATTAATGGATTATAGTTAAAAAGTGCTACAATTTAAAATGACGTATATTGTATGTGCTTATATATGTATAATATGTTTACATGGATGTGCATACATATAACTGTGTGTATGTGTTTGTAAATTATGAGTAAGTACTTGATATGTATATCAACAGTTAAGAGAGTGAATATGTTATATGTATCTATGCATGACAGTAAATATACAGATGAGTGAGTGTTTTTAAGTGAATGTTTGCATTATGAATGTATGTTACTATCAATACCTCTAGTGCTTTGAATATACATTTGATATCTATCTTCTGTACAGGAAGCATTCTTTAATTATATTTTAAGTATCATGTACTTACAAATTTGCTTATAGTACTTTTCATTGCCACATTCTGAAATGTGTGGATCATGTTTTTGGATTCATCATACCAATGGGAGATGAAAAATGCTTAATATGATTTAAAAGTTAGTATAGTATAAAATAAAATTACATATTTCACTAGCAAATGCAGAACATTTTGAAAAGTGAAATCTACTCTTTAATATTTTTTTACAATAATTAGCAAAGTAACTCTGAGTAATTAGGGTAACAGATGTTGAGCAGATTGAGGTGTTATAAACATCTTCTCTTCTAAACTTTTTCATATAACACAGAAGACAACAGCTTATATAAAAATATAAGTACAGCAATGTATATAAATGATGTTTTATGCAAATTAATATCTATAGAGATGTCAAATAAATATATTTCTCTCAGAACAAGTTTATAATCACTGTTAATAGTTTCCAGTGAAATGTCTGTAAAAATCATTTTGTATAAAAAACAATTTTGTAGCAACCAGTGTGCAGAGGTGGGAACCATGTTATCCCATATAAAATATGCTAGCATCCTGCATGCTTGTTTACATTTGCATTTTAGTAATGAAGTGTTCCCTGTGTTTAACCTTACAGTTTTGTTCATTGCACAGTTCTTTTGGACATCACATCAGATATTAGATGTCACAATTGCATTTAAAGGGAAGCACTGGGATAATGTTATACTAAAGTAATACCAAAAGGTTATGGGGGTATTTAGTTTTTGTGGGAAGTTGCTTATATCTTATGTAAATAGATTTGTAGACCCTGTACTTATGAATAGACATGTGTGGTCTGTGTAAATATGTATTTCAATCTGAGTGTGTTTGTGCATGTGGATGTCCTTATGTATATAGAATTGCAATGTAGCATCGTTTACTTAAGTACGGTTGCTTAATCTGTATCTTATCAACTTTCAGATGATTAATTGTGCTCTATAACAATATTTTGATACACTGTCAGATGTTATGTATGGCACATGTCATTCTTTGTTTACTTTGCTATCAGCTTCATTCATGCTATGCATTTGTAAGTATTCTGTATTCCACCAGCAGTGTTGATGCTTAGCTACCTCTTTGTATTATATCACAGGTCTTTCATTATCTGTGGATCACTCATGGTCTATGTGTTTGTTATATTCTTTGTGAGATTAAACCTTTAGGTGTGTCACTGTCTGTTGCAAGAAGCAGATCAGTTATTTTACTATTGCCCTTGAACAATGCAAAAGTTAGAAAATGTCAGAAATATAAGAGATAGCTAGCAAAGAAGTTAATAGTTTCTAGTTACATAAATGAAAAGTGGATATGAAACAATATATTAGGTCAGTGGCAATAATGGATCAGTTAAGGAAAGCAACATTTTAAAATATCAGGAGTCACAATGCCAAGTCTTGAAATTATTAGACTGAATAATCAAAAATCCAGTCTGACAGTGTGTAAATATTTGTGTATACAATAAAACAGGTAGCATGAAAGTTGGTAAGCTAGTAAAGTCCAGTTTTCAGGTTAGTGCTGAATTCAGGGCTGTGTTACAAGTTTCTGTGTTTGCCCATACCTTACTTGGATAGAAGGAAGTTTCTCTATTCACCTGTGAGAGAGGGGAGCTTTGAGCAGCCTATCTGTCTCTGGAGGAGTGGTTTCAGCCCAGAAATTAGTAGTTTATTGGCCATTTTGGGCTAATTTCTATCTCTTTCATTTCCCTGCTATAAAACCCGCATTTGCATGATTTTGCACATCGGGCAGTGCCGGTTAGGTAGGGTATAACTATTCCCAGCTCCACAAAGTCTACTCTTCAATTTTTCCATTGGAACTAGACAAACTTTCAATTTAAGCACTCAAACTATTCACTTCTCAGCCCGGCACTTGCTCAAAACTCATAGCAAGCACTAATAAACCTTAGCACTAGACACCCCCCCCTATAACCCAGCCACTGGGGATGCACAAGCCAGTGCATTTCATTGTGCCGGTCCCAAGCCCGGATAAATGGGGAGGGTTGTTTCAGGAAGGGATCCGGCATAAAATTTTGCCAAATCATACATGCAGGCAACAGTACAGAAATACATACCGGATCAGTCGAGGCCCGGGTTAACAACGACCGCCACCAGTACTCTTGGCCAACAGAGTGCTGGTGGAAATTGGGCTACTGTTGGCCGAAGGAGGAGAAGAGGGGAAAGGCATGCCAGAAGGCAGATAAAGACTAGGACTATGATAGTGAGGGTCGGAACTTTGAATGTTGGCAGTATGACTGGTATAGGGAGACAGCTAGCTGATATGATGGACTGAAGGAAGGTTGGTATATTGTGTGTGCAAGAGACCAGATGGAAGGGGAGCAAGGCTAGCGGTATTGGAGATGGTTTCAAATTGTTTTATCATGGTGTGGATGGGAGGAGAAATGGCGTAGGCATTATCCTGAAGGAACAGTATGCTAAGAGTGTTTTGGAGGTGAAAAGATTGTCGGATAGAGTGATGCTTATGAAGCTTGAAATTGATGGTGCAATGATGAATGTTGTTAGTGCATATGCTCCACAAGTTGGGTGTGCCATGGATGAGAAAGAAAAATTTTGGAGTGAGTTGGATGAAGTGGTGATGACTGCACCCAAGGGTGAGAGACTGGTGATTGGAGCAGATTTCAATGGACATGTTGGTGAAGGGAACAGAGGGGATGAGGAAGTGATGGGTAGGTATGATGTTAAGCAAAGGAATGCAGAAGGTCAGATGGTAGTGGATTTTGTGAAAAGGATGGACATGGCTGTGATGAATACATATTTTAACAAGAGGGAGGAGCATAGGGAGACATACAAGAGTGGAGGAAGATGCACACAGGTGGATTATATCTTATGTAGAAAGGCCAGTTTGAAGGAGATTGGAGACTGTAAAGTGGTGGCAGGGGAAAGTGTAGTTAGGCAGCATAGGATGGTGGTTTGTAGGATGATATTGGTGATCAAGAAGAGGAGGATGAGTGTGAGGGCAGCACCAAGGATCAAATGGTGGAAATTGAAAAGGGGTAATTGTGAGGTGATGTTTAGGGAAGAGTTAAGACAGGCACTGGGTGGCAGTGAAGAGTTACCAAATAGCTGGGTAACTACAGCAGAGCTAATAAGAGAGATGGCTAGAAAGGTGCTTGGTGTGAAATCTGGAAAGAGGAAGGAGGACAAGGAGACCTGGTGGTGGAATGAAGAAGTACAGGAGAGTATACAGAGAAAGAGGTTGGTGAAGAAGAAGTAAGATTGTCAAAGAGATGAAGAAAGTAGACAAGAATATAAGGAGATGAGGTGCATGGCAAATAGAGAGGTGGCAAAGACTAAGGATAAGGCGTATGAAGAGTTGTATAAAAGGTTGGACACTAAGGAGGGAGAAAAGGACCTGTGCCGATTGGCTAGACAGAGGGGCCAAGCTAGTAAAGATGTGCAGCATGTAAGGGTGATAAAGGATAATGAAGGAAATGTATTCACAAGTGAGGAGAGTGTGTTGAGCAGATGGAAAGAGTACTTTGAGGGGTTGATGAATGAAGAGAATGAGAGGGAGAGAAGATTGGATGATGTAGGGATAGTGAATCATGAAGTGCAATGGATTAGCAAGGAGGAAGTAAGGATAGCTATGAAGAGGATGAATAACAGAAAGGCTGTTGGTCCAGATGACATACCTGTGGAAGCATGGAGGTGTTTAGGTGAAATGGCAGTGGGGTTTTTAACTAGACTGTTTAATGAAATCTTGGAAAGTGAGAGGATGCCTGAGGAATGGAGAAAAAGTGTTTTAGTACCGATTTTTAAGAATAAGGGTGATACGCAGAGCTGTAGTAAATACAGAGGGATTAAACTGATCAGTCACAGCATGAAGTTATGGGAAAGAGTAGTGGAAGCTAGGTTAGGAAGGGAGGTGATGATTAGTGATCAGCAGTATGGTTTCATGCCAGGAAAGAGCACTACAGATGCAATGTTTTCTCTGAGAGTGTTGATGGAGAAGTACAGAGAAGGTCAGAAGCAGTTGCATTGTGTCTTTGTGGATTTAGAGAAAGCATATGACAGGGTGCCTAGAGAGGAGTTGTGGTATTGTATGAGGACGTCAGGAGTGTCAGAGAAGTATGTAAGAGTGGTACAGGATATGTATGAGGGTAGTGTGACAATGGTGAGGTCTGTGGTAGGAGTGACAGATGTGTTTAAGGTGGAGGTGGGATTGCATCAAGGATCAGCTATGAGCCCTTTCTTATTTGCAATGGTGATGGACAGGTTGACAGACGAGATCAGACAGGAGTCCCCATGGACTATGATGTTTGCAGATGACATTGTGATCTGTAGTGAGAGTAGGGAACAGGTGGAGGAGACCCTGGAGAGGTGGAGATATGCTCTAGAGAGAAGGGGAATGAAGGTCAGCAGGACTAAGACAGAATATATGTGTGTGAATGTGAGGGAAGATAGAGGAGTGTTGAGGATGTAGGGAGTAGAGGTGGCAAAGGTGGATGAGTTTAAGTACTTGGGATCAACAGTTCAGAGTAATGGTGAGTGTGGAAGAGAGGTGAAGAAGAGAGTACAGGCAGGATGGAGTGGGTGGAGAAGAGTGTCAGGAGTGATTTGTGACAGACAAGTACCAGTAAGAGTGAAAGGGAAGGTCTACAAGAGGGTAGTGAGACCAGCTATTTTATATGGGTTGGAGACAGTGGCATTGACAAAAAGGCAGGAGTTAGAGCTTGACGTAGCAGAGTTGAAGATGTTAAGATTTGCACTGGGTGTGACGAGGATGGACAGGATTAGGAATAAGTATATTAGAGGGTCAGCCCAGGTTGGAAGGTTTGGAGACAAAGCCAGAGAGGCAAGATTACATTGGTTTGGACATGTGCTGAGGAGGGATGCAGAGTATATTGGGAAAAATATGCTAAGGATGAAGCTGCCAGGTAACAGGAAAAGAGGGAGGCCTAAGATAAGGTTTATGGATGTGGTGAGAGTGGACATGCAGGTGGTTGGTGTGACAGAGCTAGATGCAGAGGACAGGAAGAAATGGAAACAGTTGATCTGCTGTGGCGACCCCTAACGGGAGCAGCCGAAAGAAGAAGAAGAAGACTAGACCCCCCCCGCCTATACAGTAGAGAAGGACAAGGCTCCATTCGACCTTACCAGCCAATCAGTATAACAGTTTACTGTACCTATTCAGGCATGTCCAAAGGGCAGTTTCAAGTGTATTCTCTGGTACAACTGGTGAATCTGGGCATTTTGAGGCAATGTTTCAACTGCCTCATGTACACAGACAACCCTATCCTCCAACTACCAAACACTAATACATGTGAGAGATGCAATTATACAGCCAAACTGGAGGCTAAGCTCTCTCAACCCAAGACTGGACCAGGCAGTCAAGACGAGAAGGGAATTAGCTTGCATCACCCCACCAGTCTTACATAGACCTATGAAACCAGCACCGGCAAAAAACACACATAAATACACAAAAACTTACTCGGAGGCTCTAAACAAAAATCTGCAAAATCAGCAGAGACCTCCAAAGCAGACATCCAAGCAACCTCTACCCCCCAACACAAACCATGAAACACATACTTCACAAAACCAGTGCACCACACAATCACAGCCTTTAAGGCAAAATAACATACCCAACACACTAGTAATAGGTGATGCTATAGTCAGGCATACTGACATCCCACTCACTAGGCTGAACAAAGAGAAGGTTACTGTTAGCTGCCTGTCAGGTGCCAGGATCCGCCACATAACACAAGCACTCAGGTCACTCCAGAACAGGTACAAATACGACTCTGTCATTGCCCATGTTGGTGTGAATGACCTGAGCCGTAACTCCCTGGATTACATGAAAAGAGACATGGAGGAGCTCTCTGATCATGTAGCCCAGACTGGTATGACCCTGACCCTGAGTAGCATCCTGCCCTCACCAAGAATGATACCACGGTATAAAGAAAAAATTAAATTGACTAAGCTGTTGGTGTCATTCAAAGGGGATCCAGTGTCTATCAGCCTGGGATGACATGCTCGACAAGCCACACTGCTTCGCTAGAGATGGCTTGCACCTGTCACTCTTAGGCTTTTGAATACTGGCCAAGGCTATTACCACCCCCATAGTGCCTTTTTTAGGCAAGGCTCAAAAGACAAACCCACTGCTGTAAATAGCACAAGTAACAAAGAACTGAGGGTAATGCTACTCAATGCCAGAAGTCTAAGCCTCAAAATGCATGCACTCGAGGCACTCCTCAGTATGGAGAAAATCGATATATGTGCAGTAACAGAAACCTGGTTTAAGGCTCCAGAGAGCACCCCAGCACTACCAGACTACAACTCATACCATACATTTTGGCCACAAAACCCGGACCGAAATATAAAAGGTGGGGGCGTATCCATATTCATCAAGGATACCCACACCTCCAGGTTAGTGGCACAGCACGAATGCTTCAGAGATCATTCACGTGCAACTAACAATGGAAAAAACTGCAATTCAAATTGTAGCTTGCTACAGATCACCCACCATGTCCCAGGACCCCCATTCCGCATTTCTGGAAACACTGGGAAACATAAAGGTCCTGCCAAACACCCTGATATTGGGTGATTTCAATTACCCAAACATTAACTGGGAGAACTACTCAAGTACTAACTCCCTCACCCAACATTTCCTAGAATTTATAAACTCAAATGCCCTGGATCAACTGGACAACACCCCCACCAGAGCTGACAACATATTGGACCTGGTCATCACCAACACTGGCGACTGGTGTTCCACACCTGAGGTTAACTCTTCACTGATTAGATCTGACCATAAACTAATCACTCTGGATATCCACATTCTGCCCCCACCCCTGGTCAAAGAGACCACTGTGAAAAACTTTTCAAAAGCAAACTTCACATTACTTAAGACCGAGGTGGAAAGTTTCAAAGCCTCCATGCTGAAGGATAATGCTGTTCAAGCTGCAAAATCCTTTGCTAATGCACTCTACAGGCACCTACAAGAATGCATGGATCATGCTATCCCAAGCAAAACCAAGACTCACTCCTCCAAGAAAAGGAAGCCAGTCTGGTGGACTCCTGCCATTAACAAGCTATACAATAGAAGGAGGAAACTAGTGCAGAAAAGAGTAAAATCCCAAGAAGGGAAGACATCCCTAATCAGTATCAGCAAGAAGCTATGATCCCTCATAAAATCATCCAAGGCTAGCTTCAAAAGGAAAATTGCCAAGGACTCCAAAGATAACCACAAGGCATTCTTTAGCTATGTCAAATATCTAAGTGGCAATTCTCAGATCTGCTCAGAGTTAGTGCAGAATGGGACCGGATGGTGTCCCAAGCTGCGTTCTACATGAGCTCAAAGATGAACTAACCCCTCACCTAAACACAGTGGTCAAACTCAGCCTCTCCACAGGCTACATACCCATAGAGTGGCACACAGCAACAGTTATTCTGCTCCACAAAGGTGGAGCCACAACAGACCTCAGGAACTATCACCCTATAAGCCTGTCTAGCTTGGTCTGTAAGGCTGTGGAGCACATCATCATGGATCTCATTAACAGAAACATTGGGAACCTCCAAATACTGGACCCCACCCAATTCAGCTTTGTTAAGGGCAGATCATGCCTCCTAAACCTGGTGGACTTCTTTGAGACAGTTACCAAGGCTATAGATGAGGGAAAGGTGGTCCACACAGCCTACCTAGACCTCACAAAGGCCTTCGACACCATTCCCCATTAAGGTATTATAGACAAGCTCACCAGCCTGAACATAAACCCCTACATCATGAGATGGTTTGTCAACTGGCTCACAGACAGAACCCACATGGTAAGAGTTGCAGGAGCTAGGCCTGACTCTAAACCAGTTAGAAGTGGCATTCCCCAGGGCTCAGTCCTAGGACCCCTCCTGTTTGACATATACTTCTCAGGGGTACAGGCAAGCACAGGAGGACTATGGTTGACCAAGTTTGCAGATGACTGCAAACTAGGGGCTATAATTGACTCTCCAGCTGACACAGACATCCTCCAAAGGGGTCTCACTGAGACAGATACCTGGTGTCAATACCATCGCCTCAAGCTAAATGCCAAAAAGTGCATAGTCATCTCCTTTGGAAAAAACAAAGTACCCACAAACTACCACATAGGTGGTAGTCCCCTAAATATGGAAGACGTAATAAGGGATCTGGGGACCCAAGTAGATAGTAACCTCTCTTTTGATAATTGCATTACCAAAGTGGTTAGAAAATCCTTCTATGTGGCCCCCCCCATCACAAAAAGCTTTGCATCCATATCAAAAGAGGTCATTGTGCCCCTCTATGCATCACTCATCAGACCCATCATAGAGTACAACTCCCCATTTTGGATGTACCTTACAAGACACCTGCAGCAGCTGGAAAGACCACAGAAGTACCTCACCAAGAGGATCACTGGCCTCAAACCAATGCCCTATGTAGCTCGACTGAAGAAACTCCAGCTGTACTCGGTTGCATACCGCCTACTCAGAGGTGATCTCTGCCTCACGTACAAGGCCATGTCCAACCCAGAATTGATGGACATGCTCCACCTAAAGAAAACCATATCCCCTCGAGCCACAAGCTCTAGGGATCTAAACCTCACCACAACAATAAATAGGACATGCTGGAGGGATAGATTCCTGTCCCATAGGCTTCCCATGCTCTGGAACAAGATTCCAATCTACATTAGGCAGAGCTCCTTGCTAACCCTCTTCAAGAGAAGCCTTGATGAGCGGATGGGAAACAGAAAGTTTACCCCGGGGATCACTTCAATGGCTCTGCTGGACAGAGGCACAGGGAACTAATCTAAGGGGGTGGCGAAAGCCAACACATTCCGGCTAGGCTTATAAATGCCTTTGGTCAAATAGCCTAGTACCGACCTATGAACCTATGTTACAGAACCAGAGAAACTATAGAGGAAATTCCATTACTGTAATAGGTACTTCTTTGTTTATCAGAAGTATTTTGCATAGCAGTAACTGTCTAATTTCTTCTTCTTCTTCTTTCAGCTTTTCCCAGTTAGGGGTCGCCACAGCAGATCACCTGTCCACTCATGATTGGCAGTGGAGTTTTATGGTGTTGAGTTGCTAGCCCGGCACCCAACCTTCCACAGAAGGCGCACACACACACACACACACACACACACACACACACACACACACACACACACACACACACACACACTCACCTAGGGCCAATTTAGAGTGTCCAATCCACCTACAGCATGTCTTTGGGATATGGGAGGAAACCGGAGCACCCGGGGGAAACCCACGTGACCACAGGGAGGACATGCAGACTCCGCACAGAAGGCACCCCAGCTGAGGATCGAACCGGAGAACTTCTTGCTGTTAGGCAGCAACACTAACCACTGTACCACCAACTGTCTAATTTATTATTATTAAAGTTATATTAGTTTTTTCATCTTCTTTCATGACACATTAAAACTAGTAATATTGTTTTAAACAAGCATTTTCATTACTATAAATTGCATATTTCTCTGTACTGTAATGATCTGCATTTGTATATCATATTTATACTGTACTTACATAAAGGATACAACTTTCACTGAACTATAATTAGGATGACCACAAGATGTCACTAAACAGAAATTAGTACCAGGTGTCTTTAAGTCAGCTGATGTCTTCTTTTTCTTCTTCCCACTGCATTATTCTTTCTTTCTTTGCTTTTCATCATCCCACTTTTAAAAGGTAATAAACACAAAAACTACATGTATATGTTTTAAAATTGACTAGAATAATTTTAAATGTTCTATTTTTGTGTTTCTGTGGCATGTTTTAACATTCTAAAATTTCACTTCCTGTAAATGAGGGTTAAAGGTGAAAATGCATTTCCTGTAGCACATGCAGCTTAAACATGGTATCCAGACTGTACTAACTTGAAAAACAGTTTGAGGTATGTCTAAAAACATTCTAAAGGAATTTAAAAAAACAGCAAACAAGTTAAACAGAAAGCTGTTTTACTACTTTTAATAAGAACAAGCACTAATTTAAAAAATGACTTAGCACTTATATAAATAAATGTACCGACAGTTAATAGCATTTCTAATTCTTTGAGTAAGAGCCCAAGAAATGAAGAAACACCACACAAGTTAAACCTATTAAAAGCAAGTGATGTCTGTAAATGATTTTCAGCAGCCAAAACCAATCAACATAAAACCCACTACCCTTAGATAAAGCTTATCACATACAACCACATTCACCAGATAAAATAACCAAAAATAAATAATAATAATAATAAAATAAACAGATTACTTAAAATTATGTATAGAAAGTATATATAAATTAAGTGGATTAGTTAAACATGTTGACATACACCCCACAGACGCACTACTCTGTATGTTAGAAAATAACGTTTGAGAGGATTTATATAAAATAATAGAGACTTATCAGTAATATTAATGTATATATATATATATATATATATATATATATACACACACACACACACACACACACACACACACACACACACACACACACACACACACACACACACACACACACACACACCACCACCACCACATGCATATTACTCTGTATGTAATAATAACATATATACACTATTTCAGATACTGTAGAAGAGGTAATTTGATAAAATATATATTTTACTGTTTGTTTTACCTTATATTTGATGATGAACCATAATAGATGACAAAAATGAATACTTGTGAGAAAGCTATTTAGGCAAAATAGAAAATAAGAACAATATTACTTTTCTTTACTTTTTTACTATTTTTGTCCTTCGAAGACCAGCTATTTCTTGTTTCTTGTCTCTCTAAGCTGACAAGAGTCCAATCCATATTTTCTGATTGATCAAAACATTTCTTT
>NC_056746.1:1247932501-1248037501 GCF_019279795.1 Protopterus annectens
GTTACTCTAGAGGGTGAGATACTGGAGGAAGTGGATAGATTTTTGTATCTGAGCAGTATAGTTGACAGCCTTGGAAGCACTGACACAGATGTTAGAAACCAGGTTGGAAAAGCAAGAGTGGCTTTCCAGCAGCTGCAGAAGGCCTAGAGATCTGCTAACCTCTCAACACAGATCGACACCAGTATTTTTAACACCATGGTATAGCCAGTCCTGTTCAATGCAGCCAAAACCTGGTGAACCACAGCTACCACTATGAGAAGGGTACAGATATGTATCAACACATGTCTGAGGAAGCTCCTCAGCATCCTTTGGCCAGAAGCAATAAGTAATGAGGAGCTTGGAGCCAAACACAGCAAAGCCCCGTAGAAGCGGAGATACTCAAGAAATGGTGGCAATGGATTGGGCCAAGAAAGCCAACATCCAGATCAACAAGACAGGCACTCACTTGGAATCCACAAGAAAAAAGAAAGAGAGGCGGGGCAAGGGATACATGATGATGCGACCTGGATGTAGACATGAAGAGAATATGTCACTCTTGGGGACAACTGGAAAGATTGGCCCAGGACTGGGATGGCTGGAGAGTGCTTGTAGGTGGCCTATGCCCCAAATGGGGCCAAAGGCATAAGCAAGTAATAAACTAGTATAGCAGTAGGATAATGTTGTTTTAAGAAAAAAGTTGTAACAAACATTTACACCCAGAGGAGCCATACTTAAATACACCACATAGAAAATCCTACTTCACAAAGTCCCCATGTGGCAACAGATTGCAGAAAAGGAGAATGTATGTATTACTCTTCATTACCCTCATGACAACTGTAAGCTGTACATTCAACTCTTCAACTTGCTCACAAATAAATTAACATGACTAAACATAGCTAAGCACAGCTGCATGAAGGGCACCACAGTAATGTAGAAGGCAAAAACTCACAAGATTTTGCTATAAACCATGTACTTTTATTTAGCCTAAGTTGCAGTTGTTGCTTGGCACCAGACATTGTGCAAATGCATAGGAAGAAAACTAATTACACAGAAGAGAGAAGATACAGAGATAGGGGAGACAGAGGCAGAGATCAAGTAGCTCATGACTAAAGCAGGATAATGGTGCTTATAACAATATGTAGTAGATATCTACGCATAAAATATTGTGCTAAAAACAATCAGTAATACTTAACTAAAGCCTGGAATAGAACCCTTGAAAGTATGAAAAAAATCTCTCTATAGAACTGAGCACTAACTCATCATGTCACAAAGGAGCTCCTACTTCGCACACTTTAAATAACACAATTGAAGGACAGTGACAGTTACTGAAGCAGAAGTGATGAACAGAGAGAGAGAGAGAGAGAGAGAGAGAGAGAGATAAAGAGAGATGGAGAGAGGAATAGCAACACAATTTATTTTGTGGGACACGCTGCAGGGCCCTCTGGATGCTGTGCTACTCTTACGTAATTTCCTCATTATTACTGTCTTATGCTCTGTATAATAATAACGTCCTTGCTATGGGGAGTAGAAAGGGTAGGAGAGTGCAACCAACATTAAGACATAAGTAGGTTAAGGGTGCTTTTTTAAGTCTCCCTGTTGGGGCTACAGAGTTTTTTTTGCAAATGATGTCTTGCTGTACTGTTAAAAGGGTATATTATTGAAGTGTAAATGGAGAGAAATGCAAATGTTTGCAGTTAACTATATGATAGGAACATAAAATGTCATGAAATAATAATTTGACTGGTACTTACATATTATAGCAACCACATTCTCGCGTTTGCAATTTTCGCATAGCGTCAAAAGTTGTTTTGCAGCTTTTCTGTTAGGAAATATACATCAATGAAAACACATGAAGTAATGCTCATTTAACTGTATGGATTTTATTTTTATGCAGTTAAAGACATTTATTGTAGCTTTTCGTCATATTTACAAATATTTCGAATTTCGACATAAGTAGCGAAACCTTTCCTAACAGGCTAATTTTTTATTCTGATAATGCAGAAAACAAGAAATACTTTTTCCAAAAAGTAAAAGTTTAAAACGTGCACGTTTTGCCTATGGGCCAAATAGCAGTTACAGAGCTGGGTAAAAGAAAAGTGATGAATACAGTAAAACTTAAGCACTGGCCATAAACATTCAGAGGGAATATTCCTGATTAATACGACTTTGCTTCGGTTGTAATCAGCAAGGCAGGATCTGTCATGCAGTGCAGCAGAGAGTTCACCACGAACGTGAGATACGCCAGGCAGGAGTCGAAAAATTGACATGTATTCCTCTCCCTGCCACACCAGTACTTACTTGCTTACACTCTCCTTTCCAGCTTAATAAAACTATTTTCCATGACACATTATGAATTTCACAACCTCCCTGCCTCATAACATGTGTGCCACAGCAGTACTTACTTGCTTACACTCCCCTTTCCAGCTTAATAAAACTATTTTCCATGACACATTATGAATTTTGCAACTGCAAGAATGTAGTTACAATAATATGTAAGTACCATTTGACCTACAGCTATAATCAAACCCATGACATTATGCAAAGACATCAGTCTACCAACAATAATCTCAACACACCACATAGGAACATCAAACTCAGTACATCTAGCAACCTAAGAACCATTATAGTGACTGTTTCACACTATTCTCTTTAGTCTGTCTTTACTCTGCATTCCCATAATACAGTAGATATAAGCACATTTGCATGAAAGTAACTGAACTACTGTGGCTGAAAAAGATTTTGCCATAGGAAGCTGAATGTCATTCACCATCATTCAGCATTGGTGTGCTATGCCATCCTCCACACAAAAAGTGAAGACTTTTCCATGAGACATTTCTGGCCATGTGTGTTGTGTGTGATTCTATTTTTTGACCAGATTAAATGTAAGAAAGGAGTTGTTAAGACAGTGGTGAAAATGGAGTTGGTAAGCAGAGAGTAGGACACAGGGAAAATAATACTGGAACTTGCAGGAGGGTAGTGGGACAGTGCCAAAGCTATTTTCTTCTTCCCTTAATAAGTGTATGATAGTGCACATGATTTCATGACTTTGGAGTGTCACCACACTAGGATGACTTTGGAGTGTCACCACACTAGGGATGAGAGACAACAACTGAATAATGTTGTATAGATAATTGGATGAAATCAAGTATGTCAAGATACCACTTGGGCAAAGTGGAGACCTGTGAATGCGGCATAACTTTTTTGTGGGATACCCATTTTTTTTATTTGGAGAGACAGGAATGTAGTGAATGTGCTTAGGAATAAGAGGGTCAGCTATGTAGGGTAACAGGCACAGACTTACAGGGCATACAAGACAGACAGGGATGGTGATGGATACAAAAGGTTCAATGACACTATGATTGGGGATAGGTAGTGGACCTTGGAGACACATCCACATCAAGCTTGAGAACAGTGAGAATCTAGTCCTCACCTCCAGAAGTGTCATCACTGTTTTCTGTGTCAGTTGCCTGGGTCAGTGTCAAATGTGATATCATTTTGACAATACAACATAAGATCTTTTCAACCCTGCCAATTTGGGCGCTGAGGCCCCACTCCATAATGCCTCCGTCAGCTCTGTCAGCTCTTGTCAAGTAGCAAAACTCCCACTTCCACTACTACTGTTTCTGGAGGGTACCACTACACCAGCAGCTGGGGCAAAGTTACCTGTCACAGGTGTAGCAGGTATGGCAAGTGTTGTGGATGCACTACAGTTTGTGACCAAGATGAGCTGGATGTTTGTACTACCTTTGATGGTACTGCTGCAGTCACCTGTGGAGTTAAGGCAGGCCAAACCCCAGTGGCCAGTTTCCTCCCTGTGCTGATTGACATTTTGCTTTTCAGAAGTAATGTGCTAAAATAAAAATAAAAAAAAATGAAGAGATTAAAGACAGGGGAGACAAAAAAAGAGAGAAAATTAGATCAATGGCTTGCCATATTACCTAATTATTTTGATACCTAAAACAACAGAAGAAGTACATAAGTACACCTTGGGTAGGCATGAATGTGTTCTAACATTAATCTATCACAGCAGGATGACTAATAGAAGCATACATTTCACTGTGCCACATCAGACATCTGCTATCTAAGGCAATAACTGCATTTGCAAATATTGAAATGTTAATGCCATGCAGTATTGAAGTTAAAATATCTTATACATATTAGCCTGTAAAAAAATGAAAGACCTTTTTGCAGGTATTGAGTCTACAATTAATTAATCTGATGTGCTCATTGCCTAATACAGTAACAGAGAGCTATTGGAGCAGACCTGTAAACCTGATATGAACGTTAAAAGGTATGCCTGATGAAGTGAGAACATTTCTGTGCCATGCAATCAGAACAGATGCATACTTACCCTGTGCCTGTCTCAGGAGAGTTAGTGTCACCTGATGTGCCTTATTGTTTTCTGAAAATCTGTGCTCCAGCTGTACGGTAGAAAAAATATATATGAGTGTGTGTGTGTGTGTGTGTGTGTGTGTGTGTGTGTGTGTGTGTGTGTGTGTGTGTGTGTGTGTGTGTATAACTGCATTGACCTGCTGGATAATTAATGCCATATGAAAGACAGGTTATCGGTCATAGTTTCATAAGGTCATAGGAGATTACTAGGCTAATGTCTCAAGAGCCTTTACAAGCCTGACCAGTTTTACCCAGATTTTCCCCAATTTTCTATTCCTAGGAGAAAGACATCAAGGGTAACCAAGTGGGTTTTGTCAAATTTTACAGACTGCCCCTGTCCATAAGGGGCAAGGGCATCACTCCAGGAGTGAATTTGGGATTCCCTTTGCATTGGTCCAGATTACGCTTGAAGATGGTCAGGGAAGGCTTCTGCTTCATGTGAATAGGAATTCTATTCCAGAGGATGGGCAATCTCTGGGATACATATCTGTCTCTCCAGAATGATCTATTCATGTCAAAGAGATGGAGTGGGTAACCCTTGTGCAGTTAGCTTTGTGAATATGCAACATTTCTATCAGGGCTGGGTCAGAGACTGCTTTGTATGTGAGGCACAGATCAACCCTCAGTAATCGGTAGGAAACTGAATACAATGATAGGGCTTTTAATTGGTCTACATACGTTATGTTGGTTATACCATGTACATTTTAGTGAGAAACTTCTGAGGATGCTCCAACTGTTGCAGGTGCCTGTTGAGGTACATGCCAAAGGGTGCATTGTACTTGATTATTGGTCTAATGAGGGCCACGTGCAGTGGTATTATGACATCTGGATGCCTTGCTCTTAATTAAAAGTTGAGCTACATAGAAGGATTTCCTCACCACCATGGGCATATGGCAGTCAATGTTCAGATTACTATCTATCTGAGTACCCAGATCTCTCACCACTGGGTCTAATCTTAGGGGTGCTATCAATGTTGTAATTGCAGGGGTATTTGATTTCCCAAAGGGCTGGCCCTGGCAACAATCATTAGTCTGCATCAGACCATTCTATAGGATATCAACATAATTTGGGGATCAGTCTTTTGTCTGTGGATACTCATTGCTGCCATTGGACTTTGTTTGAGTCTTCAGTTTTTAGTTTTGATTTGGTGGTACAGTGTTTTTATAATTTGGGGAGTGAATGATTGCCCCAACTTGCAGTCATCAGCAAACTTGGTTAACAAAAGGCCATCTGCATTTGCCTTTACATCTGAGAAGTTTATCCCAAACAGGATGGAGCCCAGCACTGATCCCTGTGGTATTACACTGGTGACTGGCCTCTTGCTGGATGTCAATTCACCCACTCTAACAACATCTGTCCTATTCATGAGCCATTTGACTATCCATCTGGTGACACAGAGTTTTATGTTCAATTTTTTGAGTTTATCTATAATAACGAGGTGGGGTATTGAGGCAAATGGCTTGGTCAGGTTAAGTTAGGGAGCATGCACTGTCTTACGCTTACCCATGACCTTGATAACATTCTCAAAGAAGTCCAGCAGATTGAGCAGGCAGGACCTGCCCTTGATGAAGCCAAATTGAGTTGGGTTTAGAGTCTGGAGATTTCCTATGTCATTGCTAATTGGATCCATGATTATCCTTTCCATAGCCTTGTATATGAGGCTAGTCAGACCTACATGTCAGTAGTTTCCTGGGTCCATTGATGGTTCCCCCTTGTGCAGAAGGATGACTGTTGCTGTCCTCCACTCTACTGGGACAAAGTCTGTCTGGAGAGTGTGATTAACTAGGAATCTGAGTGGGTCTGCTAGGTCATGCTTCAAGCTATTTAATAGGCACACTAGAATTCCATCAGGGCCCATTGATACCATGTTTCTAGATATAGAGAGTGCAGTGATGACATATTATTTTGAGACAGGAGGCATAGTAACGGTAGGGGGCATTTCATAAGGAATGACTGGAGGTGATGGGTGAAATGTGAGCTGAATTTATTGGTCAGCAGGTTTGCTATTTCTTCTGGCTGAGTACAGCTAGTGCCATCTACAGACAACTCAGCACATTGTTGAGTGTTTCCCTTAAGACTTTGGACATAACTAAAATGTTTTGTGGTTATCCTTTGCATGGGAGGATATTTTACCTTTTTGAAAACTTGACTACTTCCTGATTTGCCTGTTGAGATTAAAGAGGGATTTTTCCCTGTTGTACTCTCTCCCACTTATTTCTAGAAAATAATTTCTGGCTTCTGTTGTACAGTCTACTTATGCCATGGATCACCAGGGTGACTTGTTTTTCTGGCTAGACCTGAGTTTAGTGCAGTCAGGTATTGCTGTTTCTAGACAATTGTTTAAGTGTTTGTACAAGGCACTCATTATACGTATGCATAGGCCTCCACATTTTCAAGGTTAGGGAAGCTTAAAATTACCTATGCTATCAAAAGAAGGTAATTTGCATTGGAAACACTGTTTAGGGTTTTAGGGTTTGATGAGCGTTCTACCATTACATTTATTTCAAAGCAGACCAATTTATGATCCGATCTTACCAATGAGGACATTACGCTGGGAGGGGTGCAATGACCCCCCATGTTTGTAAGTACTATATCAAGGATATTTGAGCTCCTAGTGGGAGTGCAAGCCAACTGTTCTAGAGCATTTACATTGACAAAGTCTAGTAATCTCTGAGCCTGCGTATTAGTGGTTGTGTATGTCTTGGTTTATGGAGGGTTAGTTAAAATTGCCCATGACAAGTGTGTTGGGTTGAATGGTAAGTGGTTCTAGTAACTTCAGGTATGTGCAGGGATTTTCATGGTTCATGATTGGAGACCTGTAGCTAGCGATAATATGGTGGGGGATTTTACAGTTAGCTGGACATGGAGTAGCTTAAGTGAGTCATCCTATTTGACCAATCTAGAGGTGTGATTTTTTTATGTAAATGGAAACACCTCCTCCTTTCATATGGTGGTCTGAATATGTGATAGGCATTATAGCCTTGATGTGATGGGGTGCTTTCAACTACCTGAACCACATCCCTGTAACTGCATAGACATCAGGATGAGGAGAGCTTAAAGGGAGTGCAGTTTGTTGGTAAAACTGCTAACATTTAGCAGTAGTACATTCAGCTAGGCATTAGAAAAATGTGTTATGTTGCTAGGTCTGTTGGTCTGGCACTGCCTAACAAAGGCACTATGGGGGTGGGGTGGCTAAGGCTTTGGCCAGTATTCTAAAGCCTAGCAGTGATAGGTGTAGACCATCTGTGGGAAAGCAGCATGGTCTGTCGATCATGCCATCCCAGGTTGACAAATACTGGATCTCCTTGGAATGACACTAGCCAATTACTGAAGTCATTCATTTTCTGTTTGTATTGTGGTATCATCGCTGGTGAGGGTAGAATGCTGCTCAAGGTGAATGCCAGCTTGTGACATGCATTCAGAGAGGTCCCTCATGCTTTTCTTCATATAATTCAGGGAGGTACTTCTCAGGTAATTCACATCCACATGGACTATGAAAGAGTCATACTGGTATTTGTGGTTGAGTGACCTGAGTGCCTGTGTGGTCTGGTGAATCCTGGCCTCTGACAGGCAATTGACTTTAACCCTCTCTTTATCCATCCTCAGGAGGGTGGCATCCCTGTGTCTCATGATGGAGTTTCCTATGACCAAGATGTTTGAATGTGTTGTGTTTTGCCTTAAGGGCTTGCTTGTGGATACACTGCAATGTGTATTTTTATGTTTAGTAGTTGGTACTGACTTGGTTTTGTTTGCATGTGGTTTCTGAAGGCAGCATATGGGAATCCTCTGAGGTTCTGGTAAGTCACTTGTGAGTACCTCTGCATATGGGGGTTTATATGTTAAAACCTTATTTAATGAGAGAAATGATGTGCATGTGCAGACAACCTGTTAGTCATTTGATTTGTCAGTATGTAAGAGTCATGACTCAATTTTCATAGTGTAACAACATCTATCATGTTCTGTGTTTGTTTCAGGATTAGGTGGATGTCAGTGTACATGAGAGAATTGCTACACTGTCTCAGGATGCCCATGTCCACCAGAGTGGCCATAGAGATAGCAGGAAAGTTCCTATCCATGGTTTCAGTTTTTGTACTGTGAATTTGACCAGGGAGAAGAGTGGGGAAGATTTAACTTGACTGGCATGATAGCACTTGGATGAAGAATGGGTGCTATACTCACTGTGAACTGCAGCTATCTAACAAGGTGATGCTGCTCTATGCACAACTGAGATGCTCCTAGAGCAGCAGGAGGACAGGGAAGGTTGCTGATATAGTTATTCTAAGGCAAATTTTAACTTGAATGCCACACAGACAGCAGCCTAGTGCAAACACCGAGCTTATATAGAATGAGAAAAACAAGTTTTACAACAGTAAGGCCTACAGACCAATCTGGAAAACATCCAATAAGCTTTTCAGCTATCAGACCCTATCTTAGATAAGTTTGCTACAGCACACCTCTGCCCCAAGAGTGCAGTCAGAAAACCCTCTTAGTGCACCAATGCTGGTTTTAGAGCTCAAGTGCAGGGAAACCACACATTCTAGATACTACTCTCCTGTAAAACTAGCAGACACAATGTAATTAAAGTATTACAGTAGTAGTGGAAACAGTTCAGCTTTGAAACTTTACTAAAGGGCGAATAATGTAACAATTACTACATTATTCTTATGAAATACAGTAAAAATAATCAGCAGTACAAGATGATACATATTTTTGTTCATTTAGCAGCAGATGGCTTTAGATGCAGCAGATTCTCTGTATCTCTCAGGCAAAGCAGTCAAATCAAGAGCAGCTCTGAGAAATTTAGCAAAAACCCACACAAGCACTGTGGTTATATAGAAAAAGAAAAACAGGTTTTACACCAACAAGGCCTACAGACTAATCAGGAAAACACATAATAAATTTTCAGCCAGCAGCCCCCAACTCAGATAGGTTTGCTATAGCACACTTCTGCCACAAGAGTGCAGCCAGAAAAACCCTCCTAATATAAATATACTGGTTTTAGAGCCGAAGTGGAGGGAAACCACACAACCTGCTTACTGCTGTCCTGTAAAACTAGCAGACACAATATAATTAAGTATTACAGTAGCAGTGGAAACAGTTCACCTTGGAAGTTGTACTAAAGTGCAATGTAATCACTATAAGATTCTTATGAAACACTGTAAAAATAATCAGCAGACGTGCAAAATGATACTTATGTTTGTTCTTTTAGCAACAGATGGCTTCAGATGCAACAAATTCTCTCTAACTCTCAGGCAAATTAGCTAAAGCAAGAACAGCTCTGAGGAATTCAGTCCAATTACCTGGCCTGGAGGTGTGTGTGTGTCTTTAATATACATTGAAACTCCACCTCCTTTGGCTTTGTTGCCTACAGTTTGGGGTTTGAATGCATGATAGGATGAGTAACCAAGTAAGACTGGGGTGCTCTCTGCAGCTTTGAACCAAGTTTCTGTGACTGCACAAATGTCAGCATCTTTCAGGGTTAAGAATGCTTGCAATGAGTGCAGTTTCATGTTTAGACTCCTAGCATTTAACAGCACGAACTTTAATTTGCAGTTTGTTGAAATTTTTATGTTGGTTTTATTGACCTCAGGACTTTTCCTAAAAAAGACACTATGGGGGAGGCAAGGGCCTTTGCCAGAAGCCTGAAGTGCAAGTGAGACAGATGCAGACCATCACTAGCAAAGCATCATGGTCTGTCGATCAAATTTTCCCAGCCTGTCAGGTATGGTGTTAGCCAATGTGGCTGTGCAAGGTCCCACTTCAGTAGTGACACTACTTTTACTGTTTCATCAATGATTGTGGTATCTACACCGAGATGTTGTAGGCCATGTATAGTGATCCTGGAAACAGTTGCGATGGCAGCTCATCTAGCAGACATCAGTCACAGTAAGGTAGCAGCCTGACTTGTAGACAAGGCCATGGAACTAGTAGGGAAATAAATAAAATAAATAAATAAACTCCCGGCAGAGGTATTTCCAATGGTCAGGGGTGACAATGCTGTTCTGACTAATCTACCATGAGAGCCACACCTGTCCAAGATGCCAGGAAATTGTGCTATTATAGTTCTTGATTGTTTTTATGTAGACAAACACACACAGCAAATACTTACCCATACCACCTCACACACATACTGCTTATTTTAGCTGCACTGTTGACCTTTAAGCATATTTGTTACTGGCCTTGCAGATTGGATACTGCTTTACTTGCACACACTCATTTCTTTGGGGTCAGGCTTGCCCTCCTGTTCCCTCTGCACCCCCACCCTATGCAAGTGATGATGAATGTGCCTTGCCCTTTGAACATTTCTTTGTGATTTTGAGTTGGATATATGCCTGATGCACAGAGTGGATAGCTAATGTTTGCTTTCTCAGGACCTTCCTTTAAATAAACTGTATGTGACAAAGTATGTACTGCCAGCACAAGTATCTGGAATTTTGTAAATAATTATATAATTTGTGAATATAAACATGTTTCATATAAGATACTTGTGTTACAAATGCATAAGAGCTGTATGTCAGGTGTATATCAAACAGCTGTTACAGAAGTGTGTGTTGAAAAGGTTTTTGCAAAGTGCTTAAAATATAATAGCAGCATGCCCTACTGGAATAGAACAAAAATGTGCCTACACTAGTGTAACTGTTTAGATGTATATATTTTAACAGTGGAAATGGGAACACAGAAGTTTAACTTCAGAAAAATACCTGAGATTTGATTACTTTATGGCCACACAATAAAAATATGTTATATTTCAATTTCAGTGCAGTAGGAGACATAATGTCTGTACTAGAGATGTTTTCTGTATTGTCTTTAAATGTGGAGGAATGTAAATTGTTTTACAACTTCCACCACCTGCCAAAGATCTGAGGAAAAACCCTTATCTATGTATTTTCACAGGTGGATGCTAAATACTGCTAGCTTTCAGCAGTGGAGGTTTTACCTGGGATAGAGTCCGATGACAAGAAATTATGTCATTCTTCAAGCTATCCCAACAGTAATATCTGAGATTTTAATTTAAGAAGTCTCAGAGAGAGAGAAAGCATTCTGTATTCTGTCTTGGACCTGAAAAGATACAGTCACCACACATCTGCCTTGTTATGAGGAAGTAAGTGCAGAGAACAGTACAATTCTCTTAGATATTGTCAGGAATATAGCAAAGCTTATTTTAGACATTTTTCTTTATTTATTTGAGATTGTCCCACAATATTGTATTAAATGTCTCATATGATTTTGAACTCTGATTTCACTGTAAATATATACTTAGTATTTTCTTGTTATTTTATTATTTATCATTAAATATATTTAAACCTTTCATTGTAGCTGATCTGTCTAGAGCTATTTAAGTTCCAAGAGTACTTGCATATTTATTTGGTGATACTGTGTAGGCCACTCTTAATAGCTTTGCTCTTGGTCAAACTACCATTTGTATTAATAGTAACATTAGGCAGTAAGATTGGACACCCTTTGTTGAGGGCCTTAATGTAGCTGATAAGGAGTTGGCTGGTGGTAGTGATAACTAGCCTATAGTCTGGGCAAAAGGGGGCATAACTAGTTAACATGTGCCAGCCTTTCCCATGTGTGTGTGCATAAATCAAACCTCAAAGAGTGTGTGTGCCAGCTGCTTGGGCAGGGACATGAAGCACTGGTTGGACAGAGAAGGTGCTGGGGGTCCTGGCTTGGCCACTCAGTAGAGATCTCAACTCTATAGCTGTGACAGTGGGGAGTCTTATTAGGGATCTGGAGAAAGAGGAAGAAACCATCCCTGGACTGACTGTAGTCTCTGTGTGCTCTTAAGGGAAACAGCGCTTTGCTGTGTGTGTACTTGTCATTCTCTCAGTGTACATCCCCCACTGGTGACAGTGGTGAGGATTGAGGATCCTTGATTACTGGACCAGTGGTGAGTCATCACACTGTATTGCAGAATAAATGGTTTTATTCATAGTTCATACTCTGTTGTGTATAATTGTGTCTGCAGTTATTGACCCTCACTCTTTTTGTGTTACTGTTTTTACTCATGCAATCAAATTAGATGTTTATGTCTTGCTTACTGTTATACATGCACAAATGATGCTACCCAAGATCTGCTCACTGATTTATATAGAGTGGACAAATGAAAGTTTTGATGCACATTAGTGGGCAAAATCCATAGCTATGTTTTGCAAACATCAATCATAAGATATCACAAACATTACTGTACACCTGAGACATCAACTTAGGGGCATAACACAATAATTATTTATATAACTGTATTGTTATTTTCTATACAGGTTCTAGACTTACCTTGGTAATAATGCAGATGTGACAACTCTGTGTGTGTGTGGGGAGGGGGGGTTGCCTGTGATGCTAAACAAATACAACCATTGCATGGTTATGTAATGGTTGTGCATTTTGTCAGGCATCATTTTTATTGTTTGCATGGGATAAGGTTGTTATTCTTTCTTTTCTGTAGTCAGGGTGGGGATGCCATCAAATACCTGTGTTCTTTCAGGTAGTCAGTGTGTGTGCAATCCTATACCTGTTAGCCTGAGACATATTGTGCATGTCTACATCTAATGGCAGCATCTGCGGCTGGTGTTTTTCCCTCAAACTTTTCATCCAATTACCTGGCCTGGATGTGTGTGTGTGTCTTTAATATACTTTGAAACTCCACCTCCTTTGGCTTTGTTAACTACAGTCTGGGGTCTGAATGTATGACAGGATGAGTAATCAGGTAAGACTGGGGTGCTGTCCGCAGCTTTGAACCAGGTTTCTGTGACTGCACAGATGTCAGCATCTTCCAGGGTTAAGAATGCTTGCAATGAGTGCAGTTTCATGTTTAGACTCCTAGCATTTAGCAGCATGACCTTTAATTTGCAGTTTGCTGAAATTTTTATGTTGGTTTTATTGACCTCAGGACTTTTCCTAAAAAAGACACTATGGGGGAGGCAAGGGCCTTTGCCAGAAGCCTGAAGTGCAAGTGAGACAGATGCAGACCATCACTAGCAAGGCATCGTGGTCTGTCGATCAAATTTTCCCAGGCTGTCAGGTACTGGATCCCCATGGAATGACACAAGAAACTATGCCAATTGTTAAGACTGGGCATGGTCATCAATTCTCCAAGTGATGTGGGCATCCTCCAAGAGGGTCTCACCCAAACAAATAACTGGTGCCAGAAACATGGCCTCAAGCTGAATGCCAAAAAATGCATCATAATCCACTTTGAGGAGAGTGATGTCCCCACATATTATCACATTATTAACAATGTCCTAAGCACGCAATCAGTCATGAGGGATTTGGACACCCAGGTTGATAGCAACCTGACTTTTGACCACCATGTTGCTTCCGTTGTACGGAAAGCTTTCTATATGGCGCAGCTCATAAATAAAGGTATCTCATCCAGGGACAAGGAGGTCATAGCTTCCCTGTATTCTACCCTTATAAGGCCAATTATTGAGTACAATGCCCCCTTTGGCATGTACCTTGCAAAACACATGCAGCAGCTGGAAAGACCACAGAGGTTCCACAGCAGAAGAATCCAGGGATCCAAACATCAACCCTACACAAACAGGCCAACAGCCCTATCCCTCTACTCAGTTTTATACAGACTCCTCAGAGGTGACCTCTGTCTGGCATGCAAAGCAGTTTCAGACCCTGCCTTGATGGAACTGCTGCATATCCGCAAGTCAAGCTCTACTCGAGTAATCTGCACTCACAACATCAATCTGGTCTGTGACATAAATAAGACTTGGTGGGAGGGATTTGTGTCCCAGAGACTCTACTATCTGTGGAATAGACTCCCTCTCCATGTCAGGCAGAGTACCTCATTATCCCTTTTCAAGCACAACCTGGATAACTGGATGAGAAACAAAAAAATGCACCCCTGGGATTCCACCCGTGTCCCTGGTTGGACATGGGCTTTGGGTGCTGACTTGTCTAAACATGGGCTAAAATCTTGACTAGGCTTTTAAGGGCCTCAGGGCCAATAGTCTAGTAACTTCCTATGACCCTATGATCGTATGTTACTTACACAACTGAAGAGTGTTTGCATTCATAAATTCATCCTCCTATTAGTTAAATAGGCCTCTCTTGTGCTTCTTCATGTTACTGTAGTGGTGAAGATATTGCTCCCCAGTGCATGGGATGCCAGTTGCACTGGAGACAGCCCTTTCCATGCTATTCCAAGCCTCAGTCTTCTACTGAGACCCAGTATATTGCCCCTGGAGTAACCTCTGTCTGTAGCACTTCGTGAGGAGTGCCACAAAATTCTTAGACTTCTCAACACTCCTCCCTTGTGCTCTAAATGGCACACCATCTTTGCTATTGCCAGTCATGTCTGTAGCAGTCAAACCAGAAATATGGCTCTGAATTGGTGCCTAATTCAGATCTCATGTGTAACAGCCTGTCTGCAAAGATGCACAGCCTTGTCTACTGCATTTTTGCAATTGGAAGCATAGAAATGGGTTGTCAGACACATTAATAATAAGTACATCACGAGGCATAGAGGGTGTTAAAATTGACACTGAGATTTGGCCATGTGTGGTGCTCAAAATCTTGAGTCATGTTCAGATATTAAACCCTGATATGGTTTATGGTATTGCTTATAATTGTGGTTTGTTTAAGGAAAACGTGTATGACTTGTGACATACTGGCATGTTGGGAGTTAAACAGTGATAATATTGAATAGTACCACATGGGAATTGAACCCAAGAGAAAATAAAGGATAAAATGTAAATTTTGCTGATTAACTGTTAATGCCACAGGAGAACTTATTAACATTCTATTTGCAGGTATTGTAGTTTAAGACTGACTATACACTTAACAGGTGCACATAAGTCTGTGACTTTACTTATTCATGGGACTGTATATCTATGTAAAAGGCATTGACTGTGCTTGCAAATACATCTCAGATACATGCATTTGCATGACCTGAGTAAGGCTTACATAGCATACCTATGTATGTGCATTCTTGTTTTGGTATACATAATTTATGCACATTATATTGGGCTTCTATAGTAAGCAGTAATGACACGTTTCTTGCAATAAACAGTGTTATGATAATGATGTGCATTTACTGTGACATTCCAGAGTAAAATGCAGTGACAACTGGCATTCTGACCCCTTCCATAAAAGTATCTATCAACTGAATTCAAATGACAGTGAATTTATTCCCTGTGTGCTATCCAGAGTGGTGGTGGCCACACACCACCACCAGGCTTATTTGCATTTTTAACTATTTTTCTTAGGAAGTGAACTGTGTTTACATGCTTCCCAGCAGAAAGAAAAATGAAAAAAAAACATTAGAAAAACATAATGACAAGGAAAAAAGTTGACAGTAAAATTAATTCGATTGGTTGGTTTACCGAGCAATGCGGAGAGCAAGAAGTCCACCCAAGTGCCACATTCATCCTTCTCACATTACCGTGCAACAGCTGAAATGCAATGTGTGACACACATTATCAGACTTGTAGTTAATGCCAAATAAAGTGAAAGTGGATAGATAACTGTCAACATGCTGTTAGCAATTCTGAAAATAGACTTTTACACAACATAGTAATATAACAAAACCTGCGTAAATATGTATTCAGACAACCCTCTGTAAAATTTTCAATTAAATGGATTCAAATCCTGCATCAACTGCCTTTTTTTCTAAAGTCACTTCAGTTATACCTTGAGCCATAAATAGCTAGCTAAGAAGTGGAATTTATTCACTAAGTACTATCCAGAGTGCTGACAGCTGAGCACCTGTGTCAGGCTTGTTTGTTCTACAGAAGGAACATAAATTAAATTTCTGATTTTTTTTCCTTAGGAAGTGAACTGTGTTTGCAAAAGGCATTAAAAACATTAATTGACAGACACAAAATCTGAAAGGAAAACTTAACTGAAGCATAGGTATACCTAGCAATACCCAGAACAAGAATTCAACTACTGTGACAATGTCATCTTTCCTACATCTCCTTGACAAATCAACAATTTAATTTTTGGCACAAATTATCAAAATTGTAGTTAATACCAAATAATGTGGCATTAGACAGACAACAGCTGACAGGTTGTTAGCAATACTAAGAATAGTTAAATTTTAAACAATAACACAATGATATCACAAAATATGTGTAAATATGTATTCAGACACCCCTCTGTAAAATTATCAGTTAATGGGATTGAATATCTGTAGCAGTTGTCCTTTTTCTTTAAGCTCACCAAACTTACACCTTGTGCCACAAAAGCCACATGACATGTACATTTTCTTCACTGAGTACTATCCAGAGTGCTTGTGGCTGCACTCTAGCACCAGGCTTGTTTGTGCTACAGAAGGCAGACTAAATTAAAGTGTTTACTTTTTGTGTTAGGAATTGAAGTGTAGTTCAGTGCTACAGACCACTGCCAGTCCACATTGCTCAATGGCAAACCACATGCGAACAATAAAGAGAAAAAAGGTGCTGGAATAGGGGAAACAATATAAAAAAGGTAGTTAAAATAAATAGTTTTGATATTTCCTCTACTTTGTAGTGTTTCAACATGGACATATTTTCACTAAACATCATCATGTTCAAACAGACAATGCCATCTGTGGATTAGATGCACAGAACATTCAAAATACGCAGTTCAGATTCTTATCAGTATGCTACACACAAAGTATAGCATAAAAATAACAAAGAGGTTATCAATACTCAATATGTAACAGACATAACAGGTGCAGCAGCAGCAATTCCTGACTGTATACTTTGCAGTTATATGTGTGTATGGATGTGATACTGGCAACAGGGAAGATAAATCTTTCCTCATGCGATATCAAAAAAATTCTGAACACTGCACCTCTATCCTTCACTTGATCTTTTGAACTTCATTCCCATAGCTATGCTTCCCTAAAGAGACTGCTATGTGCTTTGTCTTGCAGTTGAAATATGTTTCAATGAGCAATGTACTTAATTAGAATTGCAGACACTACTTTATTCAGAGGTAGAATCTGCTCTCAGAAACAATTTATATCAATGTTAGGAATTTTGCTGTCCTAAGTCAGTCAATATTAGTCCCAAAGTTTCTTTAATTCCATTCTGCCTGACACAATCTGATTTATGCTGCAGCCAGATTAATAAATCACACTGCAAGCATGTAGGTGGTAACACTTCTCAGTGTTTGTCTTTTCTGAGGAAGGCCATGTGTATGCAGTCATGTAGGTCTTTACACTACGTTTACATTCCCTGCACTTAGTGCGGATTATAGAGTTAATGAATGATAATGAGTTCTCACCTCATTTGCATATTCACAGTGCTGTGCGGATTGAATCTGCACTGTCTAAAGGTAATCGTGTGAATCTGTATCATAGTACGGGAGACTGGGTCCTGAAAACTTAATACTGCTACTTACTGCTACTTGCTTTGCAAACTGTTTTCTACTTTTACAACTGACTCTCTATAAAGGAGGTTACTATCATGAACACATTTAAGTATTTGAACCTTAGGTTTGGTTTGCATTTCACAATACAAATATTGCTGTACTGTCTATAGTATTCTCAGTAGTTGTTGGCATGAGTATGTATATTACAGTTATTTCTTGACCATGCAGTATTTTTCCACATAATCTTGACATTTTAATGGGAATTTTCAGTCTTGAAAGCTGACCACTTTGTGCAGAAGATTGCTGTCTTAATTATTACCACGTTCATTGGATTCTTGCATTATTAGCAGAGGCAATTTTGTTAAGGCTTTCTGATGTATTCCTGGATGACACCCACAGAAGAGAATATCATCCAAAAAGCACTAACGATTTTTCCTTGACAGGTGTACAATTGTTATTATTTTTATGCTGTGATGTACTACACTGTGACAAAAATGTTTGTCTAGCTGTGAATCTTTAATATAACGTCTTTCTTTGTTTTGCATTTTTTGAAAGGGGTGGGAATTATATTAAGTTGTGTGTATTGATATGGATCCTTTGTTTTTCACGTATTTTCTGTATGGTGGATGGATACATTCTTTTTTTGTGTTTAACTATCTTTTATTTTTATACTTGTGGATTTATTCTTTCCTATTGTATTTCCTGTCATACAGTGCTATTGCACACAAGACATCTGCACCCTGCAAACTGCCATACACAAACACATAAAATAATATAATCATTCAAACCCTACATCACCACGGCTCGTTCCTCTTAGAAGGGAGACAAGAAAGAGTGAAACAATACTAATTTCATGAACTTTAATCGTACTTTGAATTAGGAATGGGTTCCATTCCTATCATGGTATTAGAAACCCAAAAGATGTGGAGAAATTAAAAAAAAGGGAGACAAGTTTTCTCATTACTGTATGTGAATGCAGGTGCTGAATAACATGAACATGATGGAAGACCAGTGATGTACATATTCCAAAATTAGACATGGGGCCAATGATATGATTGCAGCAGCCAGACATCATGCAGCTGCAATTGCCCATGAATGTATGGCTATAGGGGGTTAGCCTCCTACCAAGCCACCACTGACTGAAACATGGGAGTTCCTGTCCATGTCAGAGATTCCAATAGTTCAGCACATGATTCACACAGAATCCTTGATGTTGGGGCTGATGTGGAAGACAACCCAAGTGTGTCTACTGCAGAAATGCCAGGTATTCTATTAAAATAAATAATTTTCATGGCATGTATATATTTATATCATATATGGATATATATATATATATATATATATATATATATATATATATATATATATATATATATATATATATATATATATATATATATATATATATATATATATATATATATGTATAGAGAAAGAAAGAGACATGGGAGCTTAGAAGAGACACAAACACAGAAGGAGGGATGAATGGGGGGTAGTCCAGTGAACAGTAATGATTTCCGTGAGTTGTGCCTTATTCTGCAGCTGTAAAGGCAACTGTCTTCTGATTCATCTGTCATTTGTTTGGTAAAGCTTATCATCCATGTTTCATCTCTCTTTTTATATGGAGACATCTGGCTCTGCCAGTGCATGACCTCCTGCACATGGTAAGCACACCTTCTGTATTTTTCTTAATATCCAAAATGTAGAGGTATATGTACATTAAAGTTATCATATATTTAATTCCATTAGAGCTTTTTAACTTGTAAGATAAGTTTTGCATAACATATTTTTGATTGTTGTTTGCTCTCTTTCTTTTTTTTCCATTTTTGTTATCATACCTGATACTTCCAGTGAACTGTGTAAAATCTGCTGCCTGATATCAGAGTATTGGTAGCCTCTGATGAGGATGTTGATGAAGAGGCACAGTCTGGAGGTACAGAGAGTCAGTGTGACATGGAAGTTTTGCCTCCAACATCTCCTGCCCCTATTTCAGACACAGTCAATATACGTATGCATGCCCATCACACAGAGAACTCAGACATAGGACAGATTGAAGGGGACACAGTTGATCAAGGTAGTGTTGATACTCCAGTTACAGAACTGGTTGATTCTGCCAATAGTCATCTTGAGAATGAAGTGCCACACAGGAGGGTTGTTAGAAGTGATCAGAGGAGGCTTGTGTCTACTCTGCTACTGATACTGGTGTGTCAGTAGGTGCCGCAGCAAGTATGTGTATGGTCATCATGGAGGAGCAGGCATGTTCCATAAGGGCCTCAGTTCAGATACTTTGAGTGCTAAACATTGAGCATTCTGACTGGTGAGACTGCGTAAACAGTGTGAGTGACTCCTTGGACAGGATGAATGACACACAGGATTGAGCAGTATCTGTACTGGAACATCTGCTGGGGAGGGTTGGCATCCATATGGTTGCAGAGCCATAATGCTATATGGTGTTAGCCAATGTGGCTGTGCAAGGTCCCACTTCAGTAGTGACACTACTTCCACTGTTTCATCAATGATTGTGGTGTTTACACCGAGATGTTGTAGGCCATGTATAGTGGTCCTGGAAACAGTTGCGATGGCAGCTCATCTAGCAGACATCAGTCACAGTCAGGTAGCAACCTGACTTGTAGACAGGGCCATGGAACTAGTAGGGAAACTCCTGGCAGAGGTATTTGCAATGGTCAGGGGTGGCAATGCTGTTCTGACTAGTCTGTCATGAGCAGCAACACCTGTCCAAGATTCCAGGAAATTGTGCTATTATAGTTCTTGATTTATTTTATGTAGACAAACACACACACAGCAAATACTTACCCATACCATCTCGCACACATACTGCTTATTTTAGCTGTACTGTTGACCTTTAAGCATATTTGTTACTGGCCCTGCAGATTGGATACTGCTTTACTTGCACACACTCACTTCTTTGGGGTCAGGCTTGCCGTCCTGTACCCTCCTCATCCCCACCCTATGCAAGTGATGATGAATGTGCCTAGCCCTTTGAACATTTCTTTGTGATTTTGGGTTGGATATATGCCTGATGCACAGAGTGGATAGCTAATGTTTGCTTTCTCAGAACCTTCCTTTAAATAAACTGTATGCGACAAAGGACGTACTGCCAGCACGAGTATCTGGAATTTTGTAAATAATTATATCATTTGTGAATATAAACATGATTCATATAAGATGCTTGCGTTACAAATGCATAAGAGCTTTATGTCAGGTGTATATCAAACAGCTGTTACAGAAGTGTGTGTTGAAAATGTTTTTGCAAAGTGCTTAAAATGTAACAACAGCATGCCCTACTGGAATAGAACAAAAATGTGCCTACACTATTGTAACTGTTTAGATGTATATATTTTAGCAATGGAAATGGGAATAAAGAAGTTTAGCTTCAAAAAATAGCTGAAATGTGATTACTTTATGACCACACAATAAAAAGATGTTATATTTCAATTTCAGTGCAGTGGGAGACATAATGTCTGTACTAGAGAATTTTTCTGTATTGTCTTTAAATGTGGAGGAATGTAAATTGTTTTACAACTTCCACCACCTGTCAAAGATCTGAGGAAAAACCCTTATCTATGTATTTTCACTGGTGGATGCTAAATACTGATAGCTTTCAGCAGTGAAGGTTTTACCTGGGATAGAGTCAGATGACAAGAAATTATGTCATTCTTCAAGCTATCCCAACAGAAATATTTGAGATATTAAATTAAGAAGTCTCTGAGAGAGAGGCAAAGCATTCTGTATTCTGTCTTGAACCTGACAAGATACAGTCACCACACATCTGCCTTGTTATGAGGAAGTAAGTACAGAGAACAGTACAATTCTCTTAGATATAGTCAGGAATATAGCAAAGCTTATTTTAGATATTTTTCTTTATTTATTTAAGATTGTCCCACAATATTGTATTACTTGTCTCATATGATTTTGAACTCTGATATCACTGTAAATATATACTTAGCATTTTCTTGTTCTTTTATTATTTATCATTAAATATATTTAAACCTTTTATTGTGGCTGATCTGTCCAGAGATATTTAAGTTCTGAGAGTACTTGCATCTTTGTTTGGTGACACTGTGTAGGCCACTCCTAATAGTTTTGCTCTTGGTCAAACTACCATTTATATTAATAGTAACATTAGGCAGTAAGATTGGACACCCTTTGTTGAGGGCCTTAATGTAGCTGATAAGGAGTTGGCTGGTGGTAGTGATAACTAGCCTATAGTCTGGGCAAAAGGGGGCATAACTAGTTAACCTGTGCCAGCCTTTCCCAGGTGTGTGCATAAATCAAAGCTCAAAGAGTGTGTGTGTCAGCTGCTTGGGCAGGGACACAAAGCACTGGTTGGACAGAGAAGGTGCTGGGGGTCTTGGCTTGGCCACTCAGCAGAGATCTCAACTCTATAGCTGTGACAGTGGAGAGTGTTATTGGGGATCTGGAGAAAGAGGAAGAAACCAGCCCTGGACTGACTGTAGTCTCTGTGTGCTCTTAAGGGAAACAGCACTTTGCTGTGTGTGTACCTGTCATTCTCTCAGTGTACATCCCCCACTGGTGACAGTGGTGAGGATTGAGGATCCTTGATTACTGGGCCAGTGGTGAGTCATCACACTGTATTGCAGAATAAATGGTTTTATTCATAGTTCATACTTTGTTGTGTATAATTGTGTCTGCAGTTATTGACCCTCACTCTTTTTGTGTTACTGCTTTTACTCATGCAATCAAATTAGATGTTTATATCTTGCTTACTGTTATACATACACAAATGATGCTACCCAAGATCTGCTCACCGATTTATATATAGTGGACAAATGAAAGTCTTGATGCATATTAGTGGGCAAAATCCATAGCTATGTTTTGCAAACATCAATCATAAGATATCACAGACATTACTGTACACGTGAGACATCAACTTAGGGGCATAACACAATAATTATTTATATAACTGTATTGTTATTTTCTATACAGGTTCTAGACTTATCTTGGTAATAATGCAGATGTGACCACTCTCCATGTGTGTATGTGTGTGTGTGTGTGGGGGGGGGGTTGCTTGTGATGCTAAACAAATACAACCATTGCATGGTTATGTAATGGTTGTGTATTTTGTCAGGCATCATTTTTATTGTTTGCATGGGATAAGGTTGTTATTCTTTCTTTCAGGTAGTCAGAGTGTGGATGTCATCCTATACCTGTGTTCTTTCAGGTAGGCAGTGTGTGTGCAATCCTATATTGTGCATGTCTACATCTAATGGCAGCATCTGTGGCTGGTGTTTTTCCCTCAAACTTTTCATTTGTATATGCTGAAGCTGCTGGCCCTGCCTGCAGTATATGGTCTTGCCCCATGTTGTCCTTGTTGATGTCTCCTGAAAATGATATTGTGCGATATGTAACAAACTGTAAGTATTTTAACAGAGGTGGCTGGGTCATACTGTATGGCACTTCCTGAGATGTCTAGACACCAGGACCTTGATTTAAGCAAGCCAAATACACATGACAATTCTAATTTCAGACTGGGAATCATTGTTTCCTTGCTCATTTGGGTTGTATGGGTTTCTCATCAGTGTCATTAGCCACAGTTCTAGAGCATAACCTCTATTCCTCATTAGATGCCTTCGTGGAAAGTCACCTCTAGAAAACCATGTCTATGGCTCACAGGTGTGCCATATCTGTGAGCCATGAAAACTGCTGGGTTACTTCCACATACATTGTAAATGATCCCTTTGGCATTACAGACAACCTGACAGTTTATAGAGTGGCATCCTTTTCTGTTGATGTACCTCCTTCCCTGTTCACTATGTGTGGCTTTTATCTCTATGTTTGTGCAATCTATGGCCCCCAAACTGTCAGGGAAATGTGTTATTGCATAAACTTCCTGCATGGCTCTTGCTCTCTCCTGTGGGGTTCATGGAAAACAGATATGCTATTTTGCATGCTATAGCATTACATTTAGAAGCTAATGCAATATTCTAGAAGTTGAGGACTGTGAAACCCTTAACATAGCCCCTGTGATTCTCTGAACTGTACATGTAGCTAATATATGTATTGCTACACATACCTTTGTTTCCACTGGGATGGTTTCTCCATGATTTCCCGGGCTCTCAGGTGAGGGTGGTGGAAGTTGTATATTACTACTAGTGTTTCCTTGTCAACCTGATATAACTCTACAATTTGTGTGTCATGAAGGCCATGATAATTCAAATGGTATCTAAACACCCTCCTTCTTCTTGGTCAAGGTTTAGCAGCAGCACCTTGAATTAAAGACTGTTGCACATGTAGGTTAATGATGGCAGCAGCAACTGCTAACACCCCATTTCTTTTTCTAAGTGCAATAGTGACTGAAGTCCATAAAGTTTTGGATTTCAGGCAAATGGCTAATGTACTGAGTGTACATAATTGCTTTATACTTTCCTGAATAGTTCCACCATGTTGGATTGGTTAATTAGCATAATGTACTATTTAGCTTTGTTTTGCAGGCTGTACACTAAGTGTAGATCTGTTTCATGAATACCAAATAGTGTACTATCATGTGCTTGACACAGTGTACCATGTATATGATAGATGTTCTTACTGTAGTTGTTAATAAATCTTGCCTGAGAATTTAACAAGAAAATGGAAGAGGATGATAAGGAAGAAAGGTTGGGGGAATAGCAGACAAATATAAAAGAAAAATAATGATATAAATAGAACTGTTTAGTTGCTGCTGCCATCTATAGCTATGTCAAGATCTATAGCTATGTCAAGGATCTCAATGGCAACACTCAGATCTGCTCTGAGTTACAGCACAATGGCGCTAAATATGCAGAACCAACTGATATTGCCAACATCCTGGCAGATAGGTTCAGTGCTAACTTTATCTCCTCTCACCCCCTAAAGGGCCCATCTCTATAACGGAAGAATGCAAAGTTCCTGTAATCATGGCTGCACAGGCAAAAACCACACTCTCCAAAGCCAAGAACTCAGCATCCATAGGACCTGACAACATCCCAGGCTGTGTTCTACATGAACTACAGAACGAACTGGCACCCCACCTAAGTACCATGTTCAATCACAGCCTCACCTCAGGCTTTATGCCCACTGAATGGTGCACAGCGACGGTTATCCAACTCCACAAAGGGGGAGCCACCACAGACCCTGTGAACTACTGCCCCATTAGCCTGATGAGCCTGGTCTGCAAGGCTATGGAACGTATCATCATGGAACTTATAAACAATGACATTGGTAATCTCCAAACTCTGGATCCCACCCAGTTCAGGTTTGTAAAAGGCAGATTATGTCTCCTAAACCTGATAGACTTCTTTGAAGCAGTCACCAAAGCCGTAGATGAGGATAAAGTGGTTCACACAGCCTATCTAGATCTCACCAAGGCTTTTGACACTATCCCCCACTCTGGAATTATAGATAAATCCACTAAACTAGGTATAAATCCCTATGTCATAAGATGGGTTGCCAACTGGCTCACTGACAGAACCCAGACTGTGAAAGTAGCAGACTCCAAATCCAACTTCAGACCAGTGACAAGTGGAGTACCAGAGGGTTCAGTCCTGGGTCCTGTACTGTTTGGTATCTACTTCTCAGAAGTACAGGCTAACACAAATGTCTTTGGCTAATGAAGTTTACAGATGACTCCAAACTAGGAGCCATAACTGAAAACTCCTAATGATGTGGACATCCTACAAAAGGGCCTCACTGAGACAGATGTCTGGTGTCAAAACCATGGCCTCAAGCTCAATGCCAAAAAGTGCATTGTCATCCCTTTTGGTAAAAACTCTGTACCCATGAACTACCACATAGGTGGTAGTCTACATAACACTGAAAGTGTATAAGAGACCACGGGACACAGGGGGACAGTAGTCTCTCCTTTGATAATCACATCACCACAGTAGTCAGGAAATCCTTCTATGTGGCACACCTCAACACAAAAGGTTTCTCATCCAGGATAAAATAAGTCATTGTTCCCCTCTACTCATCACTCATTAGACCCATTATAGAGTACAATGCCCCTTTTGGTATGTACCTCACAAGACATCTGCAACAACTAGAAAGGCCGCATAAATACCTCACAAAGAGGATTACCGGCCTCAAACAGATGCCCTACACAGACGTCTCAAAAAACTCCAGCATTACTCCGTCGCATATCGCCTACTCAGAGGTGATCTCTGCCTAACATACAAAGCTATGTCAAATCCAGAGCTGGTGGACATGCTCCACTTAAATCCAAATTCCTCTGAGCTATATGCTCTAGGGACCTAAATCTTGTCACCACAATAAACAGAACATGCTGGAGGGATAGATTCCTGTCCCAAAGACTTCTCATGCTCTGGAACAAACTACCTATCTATATCAAACAAAGCTCCTCATTAGCACTCTTCAAGAAAAATCTTGATGATTGGATGGGAGATAAGAAATTCACCCTGGGGATCACTTCTGTGGCTCTGCTCGACAGGGACACAGGAAAATAATTTTCTTGGATGGTGAAAGCCAGGGTACCTTTTTGGCTAGGCTTATATAGGCCCTAGGGCCAAATGCTTAGTACCTACCTATGAACCTATGAAGTTCATGTTTTGTTGATAATGTGTCCTTTTGTGTTGATAACTTGTAAATAATTTTAAGTATGAATGTAAAAAATGAGTGTTTAACTAAATTATTTTTTTTTTCTATATAGTGTAAAATGAATGCAAATGTTAGTAAAGTGCAGCCTACTATTTTATTAGCTAAGGTGGGTCTAAAAGATCTCAAAGAACCTACCATCAACACAAACAGGTGAGGCCTCAGTTTAACATATCATCTGAAAGATAATACACTCAGGAGTGCTGCACCCCAATTAAAGTGCACTGCAGTGTGTGCAATCCATTTACATGGTTTGGAAGTAGAATCCACAGCCTTCTGCACATCAAATATTATGATGTACAGAGACATAACACAGAAAGAGTTGGTAAAAAAGGAAAGTAGAAAAAAATTACTTTTTTATGTTAAATTATGTTATGGCCAGGCCTCCCACCAGCCAACAGACCCAATGCAGCTGCTTAGGTCACTTAGTGCTGGATTAGGATTTGGCTGTACTCCAGAGTCTACCCATCTTCAAATGAGATATTAAAACTAGGCCTCATCAGCTCAGGTTGCTGGTAGCTCAGGTAGATGTGAAAGATTCCATGGCACTTATCAAAAAGACTATGGGTGCTTTATTAACACTATATTCATTTTATACCATACAAAAAATTAAATCAATTATTTACACTCTCATTATTTTTTACATTTGTACTAACATTATTTACAAGTAACTAACACAAAAGAACTCGACCAAACAATTCTGTTTCTTTCATTTCCTTTCTTTTATATTTAACCTCTGTCTTGACCCTTTCTTCCACAAATGTCTTATTTCAGTTAATTTATTGGCCTCTTCCCTTTATTTGTTATATACAAAATGCTCACATCTTTGTTCACACCACAAATATTGTCATAAACAGTACTTTTTTTCCATTTATCAGTGTCTAATTTCTTTACTTTATTGTGCTTCATGCATAATATCGTATCCATATATATACATTTAAATCCTTCCCATCTATATTCATTTTTAAACTTTTCCTAAAATTCTTTATTATTTTTGCAATCTAAAAAGTAATGGGCTAGTTTCATTAACAGCTACACTAAATGCTACTATCACATATGATAGCTCACTATTTGTCACTTATTAAATGGCTCTGCACATAGTGTAGAGCCTCAAAACACAAGAAAACTGCATAATATGCTAATGAAAGCATAAAGAGCTGAATTACATGCTAATTAATCACTTCAAAATGGCAGAGCTACTCAGGAAGCTATAAAGCAATTGTGTACACTAAGTGCTCACTTTTGCCCTAAATTCCAAAACCCTTTGGAATATAGGCATGCTTATACTTAGAAAAAATGTTACAAGTTGCTGGTATTATTACCCTGTATATGCAACAGGCTTTATATCAAGGTGCTGCTGCTGCTGCCAGACCTCTGGCAAGAAGAAAGGTGTTTAGACCCTGTTTGACTTATTACTGACTCTATGACACAGAAATTGTAGAGTGATAAAGGGTGGGTAGGGGAAATATGCAATCTGTGCTGCCCCCAACTCAGGCCCCAGGGAAATCATGGAGAACCCATCCCAGTGAAAACAAATGTATATGTAGCATTATGTATACTAGTCACTGGCAATTTCCAGAGGCCAAAATGGGATATTATAAGGGTGTGTCAGGAAACAGCTTCTAGAATATTACATCAATTTTTAAACACAGTGCTATAACATGCAATGAATCACATCCATTTCTCATACAGAGAGCAGCAACCATGCAGGAGGTTTACACAATAACACAATTCCCATTAGTTTTGGGGACCATAGATTAAACACAACAGAAATAAAAGCACCAGCTGCTGAACAGGGAAGAAGGTACAGTAACAGGAAAGGATACCACTCTATCAACTGTCAGGTTGTCTGTAATGCTCAAGGAAACATCTACAGTGTATATGCAGATAACCCAGGCAGTTTTCCTGACTCACACATATGGCACACCTATGAGTTGTGTATGAGGTTTGCTAAGGGTGGCATTCTACAAGGGCATCTAGTAAGGGATGCAGGTTATGCACTGGAGTCCTGGGTCATGACACCAGTGAGATACACACACAACTTCACTATGTAATGATGCAAAGAGGCTTATGCTCAAATTAGGAATATCATAGAATGTGTGTTTGGATTGCTCAAATCAAGGCTCCAGTGTTTAGACACATTCAGGAGGTGGCCTACAGTATGACCCAGGCCCCTCTGCCCAAACACTTATAGTCTGTGCCATGTTACATAATGTAATTTTCTGGAATCAGCTTCAGCAAGGACAGCAAGCTGAAGGACCACAGTTTCAAGGATCACAGACAGGACAGGAACAGCATCATTAGCACATACAGATGAGGAGTCTGTGGGAGAACCACCAGCTACAGATGGTGCTGACAGACAGAGGCGTGCACAGTATGTCCTGGCTCTGGCTAAGAAGCAAAGGGTAGCACAAACACGTACTATCTAGAATAAAGCCTTAGTTCCCACATACAAGTATTTAAACTGATGTCTGTCAAATGCCACAACCTTCACTTAACCAAATAATGGCTGTGTTCTGATAGCATCAGACAGGGACACCCCTAAGGACACAGTTTGTTCCTGCAGTAATGACAAGGTAAGTGTGGAATCTGTAAGGAAAAAGATGTTACATAACTGAGTACTCTCAAATGGAAATATGTTTATGCCCCTAAGAAAAGCATTTGTCTGAGGTGTACAGTTATGTCAGTAATAGCTTATATGACTGGTGTTTTCCATATACAGCTAGGTATTGTACCCAATAATGTGCATCAAAGATTTCACTTGACCATTGCACATAAATCATTGATCAGGTCAGTGATATCATCATTTGCACAAGTATAAGAATAACTAACACTAAAATATTAACTGCTTTGACTGCATTACTTACAATAGCAATTGAAGTACAATGAAGTTCAACAATTACATAATCAATCATTCACAAATGAGTAGGACTTAGAAATCAAAACCTTTTCTTCTGCACTACATATTCATAAAACCAAGCTTGTGAAGAAGCAAGCAGTAGCTATCCACTGTGTGCATCACACACACACACACACACACACACACACACACACACACACACACACACACACACACACACACACACACACACACACACACACACACATATATATAAGCATATGCAACCCTAAGTCACAAAGCGACGTGCAAATAGCAAGGCACAGTCATTATCATTATCATTTGCATGAGGTGGTTGGGGGATGGCAGGAGGGCAAGGCTGACACCAAAGAAGTGAGTGTGGGTGAGTAAGAAACCTGTGTATTTATTAAAGTATGTAGTTGTCAGGGCTAGTAACAAGAGATGTGCAGCACTCATCAGTACTGTTCAGATAGCTTGCATGTGTGTGAGGTGGAATGGGCAAGTTTTTCTTTCAGTGTGTGTGTGTGTGTGTGTGTGTGTGTGTGTGTGTGTGTGTGTGTGTGTGTGTGTGTGTCTGTATGAACACAATCAAGCACTGTACTAATACTACATCCTGCCATCTCAGACAAGTGTAAGCCATGCATGGTAGAGTAGTCATTTAGAGTCATCGTCCCCAACCACAAGAACTACCTTAGCCAAGGGTTTTGCTACTACTTCCATGGGCTGGCTAGAAGTCAGGATGCTATCTGAGTGATAGTGATGTCTGCTGGAAGAGCACTTATCATGACTACATTCAGGACCATGACTCAGTAGCCTACCATGTCTAGGTATGGACACTGCAATCACTGACAGAGCAGTTGAAGTAGTGACAGTACTAAAGCAGGATCTGGCATGGCCATGTCAACTAACACCAGAAGATATAGCAGCTCACAAGCCACATGGATGCCCATCATCCCCCAGCAGATGTTCCACAAAAGACGCTGCCCGATCCAGTGTGTCATTCATCCTGTACAAGGAATCACTCACACAGTTCAGGGAGTTATGAGTGTTAGAATGCAAAATCTTTAATACTTGTACTATCTCTTCCAAAAACCTCGTGGAACATACCTTTACCTCCATTATGGCTCTACACATATGTCTTATGCCACCTAATGACACACCAGTATCAGAAAGAGGGTGGGAAGCAACCCTTCTCAGAGTACCTCTACCAACCCTTCTGTGTGGCACCTTGCCTTGAGGATGGCTATGGGAGAATCAACCAGTTTTGCAACTGGAGTAACCACACTACCCTGATCAACTGTGTCACTTTCAATGTGCCCTATATTAGAAGTATCTGTGGCATGCGTATGGCTAAGTATACTGACTGTATTAGAAATATGGGTAGGGGACATAGGAGCCACAACCTCAGTGTCAGAGTGACCCTCTGCACTCCCAGACTGTGCGTCTTCATCTCCTACATCATCAGAAACTACTGATGCTCTGATATCAGGTGGTAGGAGTTCCACAGTGCCACTGTCTGGATCACTTATGATGACAAGCAATAAACACAACAAAGAGAGAAATAAAGAATGAAGCTGAGCCATACTCTTATTTTATGAAAGGTATGTTAAACTATAATAGATAGTAAAGCAATACAAATATTAGTCTCAGTCAGACCTAAATCTACCTTATATACATTAACAAGAATTACCACATGCAGATGGTCTTGCAGACTGTAATTCAAATGTCACTGTATGTAAGGAAGGGAGAGGAAAGAAGGCTGACAAGTATCACAATGCAATTGACACATACAACAGAGAACAATCCCCTGTGCATGTACAGATTAAGAATCATGTCATATAAAAACCTACTGATCAGTTGAATCCCCTCAATATCCTTCTCTATCTCTCTTTACAGTGTCATCTAATCTGCACTTATCACTGGTTCTAGATATATCAGACATATACGACATACACATATAACGATATCTAGAATGACAGTTACATTATGTTTATTTTACATACCTAGAGGTACTGCCTGAGAAACTCCAGGCCTGTCATCCACATTAGTACCAACACCAATGATTCTGTGTTAATGATCTGCTGAGCTGTCTGAATCTCTGACAGTGGAAAGGAACTCCTCAGTTTCAGTCAATGGTGGTTTGGTTGCAGCAGGACCACTCCCTGTAGCCACTTATTCCCAGACAACTGCAACTGCTTATGTCAGGCAGAGGTGATCATAGCACTTGCTCTGTGTTTCATCTGGGAGTAAGTTCTCCCATGCCTTCTGCCAATACTAATGTCATTTATCACCTGCTGCCATATCCTGTCTTGGGCAAATTTGTCACCCCTGCCAATGCTTAAGAGAAAAGCTGCATAGCACTGGAAGACCTGGATAATGACCTAATTTCCTGCATCAGTAAATGGTGGCTTGTGGGGTACAGACACAAAAAGAAATGTATAATAGACAGGATGGCTGTGAACTCAATTATATATGAATGTATGCAGCCATCATTTACAGACCAACTGAAAAGCCAATGCTCCCTATGACTACACACAAGTTAATACAGTCCCGCCCAGCAAAATTCATAAAATGGTTATAACAGTTCTGTGATGCGGACAATAGTGTAAATATGTAACACATTGCATCATTAACAATAATATTTCACTCTGTGCAAGCAGAAATGGAGAAAACTGTTATACTGCCACCTTCAGTGGTGTGGAGGGCAGGATGGTAGATTTGACAACCTCAATCCACTCTTTGGGCTTCACCTGACTTTGCTAAGAAGTTAAACAATACTCTTCTGCAATAACCATTCAAATTCCCAGAAAACAAAACCTACACAATTATGTCAGGTAACATTCTTTGCAAGACTTTGTAATGCAGACAGATAACTGCATATCATTGCTGGGGCCTTCCTGTGTCCTGAAAGAGTGCTCTTCAAACTATCTGGAGATATATAGAGCTGAGTATATTTTTCTGGCACTTCAGAGTTGTGTACTGGTAATTGTTGTTTGACTAATTTTATATCATTGCTGGCTGACTTCAGAGTTGTGCACTGTTATTTTTGCTTCACTGTATAGTTTTGCAGATCTCTGCTGAAGGTGTTGGTTTTCCCATACCCACCCTCTCTATTCCTGTGTTGCTGTTTAAATTTGGAGGTTTTTGCAGTTGCCCGCCCCCACTGTAGATTTGATCTGGGACACTCCTCCCAGTCCCATCTCTTTGCCTCATTCTACCTAATAGACTCCTTCTGCATTGTTTTTAGTCATTTTTAATTTAATTGCATTTTTTAAACTGTTTGGTCTAACATTGCTACATACTCAAGTGTGCTAGCTTGAACTGCATTTGAATTGTTTTGACTGCTGTTTTAGCTACTTTTCTGTATATATAAAAAAAAAAAATACCTTTCCTGTAACTAGTGTAGTCCAGATTCAGATTTGCTGTATCCAGGACTGTATGTAAGCTTCTGAGCGCCCCCCCCCAAGCTTTCTGTGTTGGAGGGAAGCCTTCTAGCTTATCAGTGGGAGTGGTAAGCACTAGGCAACCTATCTACCACATAAGGAGTGGTTTTGTCCCAGAAATTGTAGTTATTGGCCATATGGGCAGTTTTTCCATCTCTCTCAACTTTCTGATTTAAAAGCCCACATTTACACTTGTTTTCCCCCTTTCCTGTAACTAGTTTAGCCCAGATACAGCTTCTTACTTTTAGCACTTGAATTTGCTTATTCGTGATCAGCACTTATTCAGAACTTGTAAGCACTAAATAACCTACTAATTACTACAGCACTCAACCTTCTTCATTACCTAGAGGAAAACAGTTTTGGTATTCACTTTCCTCACTTGCTTAGAGAAAAACAGCTCTTGTACTCACTTTCCTCACTTATCTAGAGGAAAATAGTTTTTTTATTCAGGCATGTCCAAGGGTCAGCTCCCAGTGTTATCTCCTGTCTATATGATGAATCTGGGCATCTTGCGGCAATGTAGAAATTGCCTCGTACACAGACAACCCTCTCCTCCTACCACCCAACACTACAGCCTGTGAGAGATTCACTTATCTAGCCAAAGTGGAGGTAAAGCTCTCTCCAATCAAGACTGAACTTGACAGTCAAGAGGAGAAGGTAAACACTTGTACCACACCACACTCATCACATAGTCTCACTAAATCTACACCACCAAAAGCCACACATAGAAACACAAAAACATTCGCGGAGGCTCTCAATAATAATCTGCTCAAACAACAGAGACCTCCAGAGCAGAAATGCAAGCAACCTCCACCCCCCAACACAACCCAAATGACACATAGCCCGCAGACTCAGTGTGACACTCAATCACAACCAATAAGGCAAAACAACGTACCCAAAACACTAGTCATAGGCGACTCTATAGTCAGACACACTGATGTCCCACTCACCAGGCTAAACAAGGAGAAGGTTACTGTCAGCTGCCTGTCAGGTGCCAGGATCTGCCACATGACCCACGCACTCAGGTCACTCCACAACAAGTACAAATATGACTCTATCATTGTCCATGTTGGTGTGAATGACCTGAGACGTACCTCCCTGGACTACATGAAAAGAGACATAGAAGAGCTCTCCAATCTTGTAGCCCAAGTAGGTATGACCCTAGCCCTGAGTAGCATTCTGCCATCACCCAGAATGATGCCACAGTACAAGGACAAAATGATTGACTTTAACAATTGGCTAAGCTTCTGGTGTCATTCTAAAGGGATCCAGTATTTGTCTGCCTGGGATGACATGGTCGACAGACCACGATGCTTTGCCAGAGATGGCCTGCACCTGTCACCCCTGGGATTCCGGATACTGGCTAAGGTTCTTGCCGCTCCTATAGTGCCTTTTTTAGGCAAGGTTCAAATGACAAATTCACCACTGTAACAGGAACAGGCAAGCAAAAACTGAGGGTGATGCTACTCAATGCTAGAAGTCTAAATCTCAAAATGCACTCACTCGAGGCACTCCTTAAAATGGAGAACATCGATATCTGTGCAGTGACTGAGACCTGGTTCAAGGCTCGAGAGAGCACCCCTGCTCTACCAGGCTATAACTCATACCGCACTTTTCGGCCATGTAACCTGGACCGGAACACCAAAGGTGGAGGTGTATCCATATTCATTAAGGATATCCACACCTCCAGGCTAGTTGCTCAGCATAATGCAGCCGAGGTTATCCAAGTGCAACTAACTCTGGGCAAAACTGCAATCCAAATTGTAGCTTGCTACAGATCACCCACCATGCCCCAGGATTCCCACTCATCTTTTCTTGATGTACTGGAAAATATTAGGGTTCAACCAAACACCCTAATAATGGGCGATTTCAACTACCCCACTATTAACTGGGAAAACTACTCATGTACCAACTCCTTTGCTCAACGCTTTCTGGAATTCATAAACTCCAATGCCCTGGATCAACTTATCCACACCCCCACCAGGGGCAACAATATCCTAGATCTAGTCATTGCCAATATGAGTGACCGGTGTTCCACACCTGAAGTCAGCACCTCATTGGTCCAATCCGACCATAAACTAATTACCCTAGATATCCACATCCTGCCTCCACCCCCCATTAAGGAAGCCATGGTAAAAAATTTCTCCAAAGCCAATTTCATGCTTTTTACGACAGAAGTGGTGAACTTCATGACACCCATGCAGATGGACAGTACAGTTACGACTACTGAATCCTACACAATTGCACTTTATAAGCACTTAGATGAGTGCATGGATCGTGCTATCCCAAACTGAACCAAGACGCTATCCTCCAAAAAAAGGAAGCCAATCTGGTGGCCCTCTGCCATAAACAAACTGTACAACAGAAGGAAGAAACTCTTGCAAAAGAGAGTAAAATCCCACAAGTAGAGGAGCTCCCTGGTCAGCCTCAGTAAGAAGCTGCAGTCCCTGATAAAATCCTCCAAAGCTAGTTACGAAAACAAAATTGCCACTGATTCTAAAGACAACAATAAAGCATTCTATAGCTATGTCAAGAATCTCAATGGCAACACTCAGATCGGCTCTGAGTTACAGCACAATGGCACTAAATATACAGACCCAACTGATATTGCCAACATCCTGGCAGATAGATTCAGTGCTAACTTTACCCCCCTCTCACCCCCTAAAGAGCCCATCTCTATACCGGAAGAATGCAAAGTTAATGTAATCATGGCTGCACAGGTAAAAACCACACTCTCCAAAGCCAAGAACACAGCATCCATGGGACCAGACAACATCCCAGGCTGCATTCTACATGAACTACAGAACAAACTGGTACCCCACCTAAGTACCATGTTCACTCAGCAATGGTTATCCCACTCCACAAGGGGAGAGCCACCATGGACCCCAGGAACTACCGCCCCATTAGCCTGACGAGCCTGGTCTGCAAGGCCATGGAACATATCATCATGGAACTTATAAAGAAAGATATTGGTAATCTCCAAACTCTGGATCCCACCCAGTTTGGACTTGTAAAAGGCAGATCATGTCTCCTAAACCTGATAGACTTCTTTGAAGCAGTTACCAACGCCGTAGACAAGGGTAAGGTGGTTCACACTGCCTCCACTCTGGAATTATAGATAAACTCACTAAACTAGGTATAAATCCCTATGTCACAAGATGGGTTTCCAACTGGCTCACTGACAGAACCCACACTGTGAAAGTAGCAGACTCCAAATATAATGTCAGACCAGTGACAAGTGGAGTACCACAGGGTTCAGTCCTGGGTCCTCTCCTGTTTGGTATCTACTTCTCTGAAGTACAGGCTAACACAGAAGGTCTTTGGCTAACGAAGTTCGCAGATGACTGCAAACTAGGAGCCATAATCGAAACTCCTAATGATGTGGACATCCTACAAAAGGGCCTCACTGAGACAGATGCCTGGTGTCAAAGCCATGGCCTCAAGTTCAATGCTAAAAAGTGCATTGTCATCCCTTTTGGTAAAAACTCTGTACCCATGAACTACAACATAGGCGGTAGTATACTTAACACCAAAAGTGTGATAAGAGACCTTGGGACACAGGTGGACAGTAGTCTCTCCTTTGATAATCACATCACCACAGTAGTCAGGAAATCCTTCTACATGACACACCTCATCACAAAAGGTTTCTCATCCAGAAAAAAAGAGGTCATTATTCCCCTCTACTCATCACTCATTAGACCCATTATAGAGTACAATGCCCCTTTTGGTATGTACCTCACAAGATATCTACATCAACTGGAAAGGCCGCAGAAATACCTCACAAAGAGGATTACTGGCCTCAAACAGATGCCCTACGCAGACCGTCTCAAAAAACTCCAGCTTTACTCCGTCGCATATCACCTACTCAGAGGTGATCTCTGCCTAACATACAAGGCTGTGGCAAACCCAGAGCTGTTGGACATGCTCCACTTAAAGAAATCCCAATCCATCCGAGCAACACGCTCTAGGGACCTAAACCTTGTCACCACAATAAACAGAACATGCCAGAGGGATAGATTCCTGTCCCAGAGACTTCCCAATCTCTGGAATAAACTACCTATCTATATCAAACAAAGCTCCTCATTAGCACTCTTCAAGAAAAATATTGATGATTGGATGGGAAATAGGAAATTCATCCCGGGGATCACCTCTGTGGCTCTGCTCGACAGTGGCACAGGAAAATCATTTTCTTGGGTGGCAAAAGCCAGGGTACCTTTTTGGCTGGGCTTGAATAGGCCCCAGGGCCGATAGCCTAGTACCTACCTATGAACCTATGAACTAATATACATGGGTTATGTCAACAATAAATGAAAATGAAAATGCAGACAGCTAAACCAATGGCTGTATTGGGCATTGCAAGTCATCTTTAGTGTTAAACTAAAAGTATTTTGTAAAAACAATAGCAAAATACCTTGGCAACAAAGATGTTTAGAAAGTAGATAAATCTCCTCAAAGTGTATATAGCAGTATCAAGCTCTCTGGATCCAAACAATCTCTCAACTATGATACAAGTTTCCTAGCTACACAATTAATATAATATAGTGCATATTCAACCCTCCAAGGACTGTCATTATTCAAAGGAGGTGTTAAATCATTACCATTCCTGAATACCACAATCTGCACTAAGTGCAGGGAATGTAAACATGGTGTAAAGACTTATATGATTACATACCCATGCCCTAGCACTTCAAGGATGTGCATTGAGAACTGTTGCTTGCTGATGGCTTGCAGGTGTCAATGATTAGTCTGACTGCAGGAATAATCAATGTTTCAGTCTCCCCATTTTGAGTTATGCTTACTGAGGGTGTGTCAGGGAGAAGAGATTTAAAAAAAAGTCTGAAAGTATATTGACTGAGTTAGGAAAGCAATGTTTCTAAATTCAAATGCTATTTTTATGACCACAGCTCTTGCATCTTACTAGGAAATGCTGTGCATATTCAAAGGAATACATTAATCATTGATAAAAATACCATATGCAATGAAAATGAGATAGCATTGCTATTAGAAAAGCAAAGATAAGGGAATAAGGTTCTCTAAATAAAGCAATAAAGCTACATTGTTTGCACTCTTTGGTTAATATTGTGTGAATACATGAGTATCCTAACTGTTGCCAATACCCCACTCATCTAGACATATTTCTGTTGCACTTTCAATGTGACTTGATACACTGTTACATTCTGAGTATACCTAAACACTTTTTTTTCTTGTAATATATGTCTGTGACAAATATGGGAAATAATCTCAAATGAGTGTGCTTAAAACCTGTGCTTAATGGTTTAAATGCATGCATGTTATTGATGCAAGATAACAAAGCTGTGGAAACAGAAACATACATTTAAAGTACTTGTTTCAAAATGTGTCTTTATTTTTCTTCTATTATCCTTTGCAAGCTGTGTGGCATTGCAGTTTTTTGACTGGCAGTGGTCAGTAGCGGTAAATGTTGTTCACTTGCTATGGTAAAAACTGTCAAATTCAGTTTGGAATGTCATCAGTAATGCAGCAGAGATAGGCATTGGTGTGCTTTCCTCAGTACTTTGGACAGTACAGAATGAAGAAATTCAAGCTTTCAGCTATCTATGTCTGTAGCATAAGGTGCAAATGAAAAGATCTTAGCAAAACAGTGCATGTGATGCAGGGTTCAAATCCTGCTCACAGATCATTTTAATGAGGGAGGTCATAATACATATTGACAGTCATTTGGTTTATAAATGTTTTCTGGTGAGAAAGTAATCTTAATATTGCTAAGAACATGTGATACAGAGGAGGTGAAATCTGAAACTTTGTAAGTTGTTATAACGCTAAAGTAGTAAATGACATGTAAAGAACTGTCCTACATATGATGGCTACATTAACAAATCTCCCAGTTAGAAAATCTGACAGAGAAATATGTCAATTGAAATTAGGTCCATATTAATTGTGTGTGTTGTATGAAAAATGATGGCATTTCTTCTGTTCACTGCCCATAGCTCTCAATTGTCCAGATTTTTGCAGAATGTCCATAATTTTCCCTAATCATTTTGATCTGTTCCTCAGAGACTTTGCAGTTTTCTGGCAAATCACTGATAATTGAAGCCACTAAATAATGACATATACCCAAGTGTCAGACTTCAAATATTTCAGAGAATGCATGCTAACACAAATTCTGTTATTCCAGGAACGTTCTAAGTTTATAAAAGCAATATTTAAAAGCTGTCCCTATTTTGGGGCCTTTGTCCCCCCTTATTTTAAGCTTTGTCCAGATTTCTTGTCCTAAGAGGTTGAGAGGTATGTCAGTGCCCCATTTGCCATTACAATGGTATTACCTAAAGTATCTGATATTGTGAGACAGAAATTATAGTAGTGATGTGGCTAGGAGATGTAAGAAGACTGATTTTGTCAGTACAATGCACTGCTAGCTCTGCTCATTGCTAGATATATACTTTGATTCATTTCATGTTTCTTTCAATTGTTATCCAAAATCATTTTCATATATTTTTTTTATTATTGGCTCCTGCATTTGCATGCCGGTTAGTAGCATGCAATCAGATTTCACTACTAAAGGAAAAAAATTAAAAATTGAATTTGGCTTGCCTTCAGTAACACAGATAAGCCTAGTGTTGGTGCATAGCCATCATCATTCTGGATAACAATGACTGCAGAGAATGCACTTGACAGATGGCCAACTCTGTGGTACAAGATGTAAATGAAGTGAGCTTAGAATAAGAGGACAGGTGATATATGTTTCAAATCCTATCTACAGATCATTTTACGGAGGGAGATCAAAATAACTGTTGACACTCATTTAGGTCTATGAATATACTGCTGTTGATAAATTAAAGATTCCCAGTAGTAAAAACAACATGTGATAAGAATAAGTTTAAATAAGGAAGTTAAAATCCTAATAATCTGTTACATACATTAAGTTACTGCTGGATCAAGGTCATGTGAAGAGGATGAATGTTCCATTTGAAGGAATCCTTTAATAGTTTAAACTTTCGTTTTAATTATCGTCAACATATATTTTTATGCTTTTTTTAAATTTGCCTTCTACATTATCGTTCAGGCAGGGTTCACTACCAAAGGAAAAATGTGAAAATTTTAATTTTTGGCTGCCTTCTGTACCATACAAATACCTGGCAATGGTATGCAGACATCAGCACTTTGGATAGTGCTTGCTGAATAAAATACACATCGTAGATAACTATCCGTGTGAGAAAAAATATAAGTGTAGTGAATTTAGAGAAATAAGACAAATGATCATCTTCATCTTCTTTCGGCTGTTCCCGTTAGGGGTTGCCACAGCGGATCATCTGTTTCCATTTCTTCCTGTCCTCTGCATCATGCTTTGTCACACCAACCACCTGCATCTTACCACATCCATAAACCTTATCTTAGGCCTTCCTCTTTTTCTGTTACCTGGTAGCTTCATCCTTAGCATCTTTTCCCCAATATACTCAGCATCCCTCCTCAGCACATGTCCAAACCAACGTAATCTTGCCTCTCTGGCTTTGTCTCGAAAACTTCCAACCTGGGCTGACCCTCTAATATACTTATTCCTAATCCTGTCCACCCTCTTCACACCCAGTGCAAATCTTAACATCTTTAACTCTGCCACATCCAGCTCAAACTTCTACCTTTTTGTCAATGCCACAGTCTCCAACCCATATAACATAGCTGGTGTCACTACCCTCTTGTAGACCTTCCTTTTCACACTTACTGGTATCTGTCTGTCACAAATCACTCCTGACACTCTTCTCCACCCATTCTATCCTGCCGGTACACTCTTCTTCACCACTCTTCCACACTCAGCATTACTCTGAACTATTGATCCCAAGTATTTACCCATCCACCTTCGCCAGCTCTACTCCTTGCATCTTCACCATTCCTATATCCTCCCTCTCATTCGCACACATATATTCTGTCTTAGTCCTGCTGACCTTCATTCCTCTTCTCTCTAGAGCATATGTCCATCTCTCCAGGGTCTCTTCCACCTATTCCCTACTCTCACTACAGATCACAATGTCATCTGCAAACATCATAGTCCACGGGGAGTCCTGCCTGATCTCGTCTGTCAACCTGTCCATCACCATTGCAAATAAAGGCCTCAGAACTGATTCTTGATGTAATCCTACCTCCACCTTAAACGCATCTGTCACTCCCACCGCAGACCTCACCGCTGTCACACTACCCTCGTACATATCCTGTACCACTCTTACATACTTCTCTGACACTCCCGACTACCTCATACAATACCACAACTCCTCTTTAGACACCCTGTCATATGCTTTTCTCTAAGTCTACAAAAATACAATGCAACTCCTTCTGACCTTCTCTGTACTTCTCCATCAACACTCTCAGAGCAAACATCGCATCTGTAGTGCACTTTTCCAGCATGAAACCATACTGCTGATCACTAATCATCACCTCCCTTCTTAACCTAGCTTCCACTACTTTTTCCCATAACTTCATGCTGTGACTGATCAGTTTAATCCCTCTGTAGTTACTACAGCTCTGCACATCACCCTTATTCTTAAAAATCGGTAGCAAAACACTTTTTCTCCATTCCTCAGGTATCCTCTCACTTTCCAAGATTTCATTAAACAATCTGGTTAGAAACTCCACTGCCATTTCACCTAAACACCTCCATGCTTCCATAGGTATGTCATCTGGACCAACAGCTTTTCAATTCTTCATCCTCTTCATAGCTATCCTTACTTCCTCCTTGCTAATCCATTTCACTTCATGATTCACTATCCCCACATCATCCAACCTTCTCTCCCTCTCATTCTCTTCATTCATCAACCTCTCAAAGTACTCTTTCCATCTGCTCAACACACTCTCCTTGCTTGTGAGTATGTTTCCCTCATTATCCTTTATCATCTTTACCTGCTGCACATCTTTCCTAGCTCGGTCCCTCTGTCTAACCAATCAGTACAGGTCCTTTTCTCCCTCCTTAGTGTCCAACCTTTCATACAACTCTTCATATGCCTTATCCTTAGCCTTCACCACCTCTCTCTTTGACATGCACCTCATCTCCTTATACTCCACAAGGTTCAAATACAGTTAATCATTAATTTTACAGAAGGGGATCTGAATAATATTTACACACATTTTTATCACTGTGTTGTGTAAAACTCAAATATTCTCAGTGTTGCTAATAGCATGTGAGCTATTTTTTGTCCACATCACAGTATTTTTTATTAACTACAGGTCTGATAATGTATTCCACAAAGTACATTTCCGGTATTGCAAGGAGATGTGAGAAAGATGAATGTGTCACTTGAAAACACTTCTTGCTCTGGTCATTGCTAGATATGCCCATTGACTGAATTCATTTAACTCTCAGATTTTTTTCTCTCTCATTTTTTTTAATGCCTTTTACATTTTCACTCAATTCAACAGCGAACAAACGTTGTTCACTGCCTATGGAAAATTTTGAAAAAGTTAGTTTGGAGTGCCTTCTATAGTGCAAACAAATGTGGGTGCTGCTGTGCTTTCATCAGCACTCTGGACACTACTGAATGAGAAATTCCACTGTCTCAAGCCTCTCTATATGGCATAAGGTGTAAGTGCAGTAAATTCAGATAAAAAAGAGATGATTAAGTTTTTGAATCCAGCTAGCAGTTACTTTTACAAAGGGCGTCAAAATCCCATTGCTCACAACATTTTGATTAGGAATGTAAAACTAAAGACAAATGAGAATGATAAACATCTTCATTGCAAGCAATGTCTCAGTAATGCTTGTATAACTAAATTTCTGTTTAGCATATATCATCAATACTTCACATATAACCTCTAGACAATGGGTATATTTAATTTAAACTACACTTGCATATGTATGATAGGCACAATAATTTTGTTATAATGACTCCTCACATATTCTAACTATGTATTTATGATGGCATTTTTTGTGAAGTATGTTAAGTGTGTATGTAAAATATCCCAGCCCTACTCAGGTCATCCAAATCCATTCATCTGAGATATATTTGCAAACAGACATGCTGCCTTTTACATAGGAATGCATTCCCAGGATTACTTAAAGTTACACACATACAGGCATCTCTGAAGTACATATCCATTCATTCTGAAATTAGTATATCTCTAATTATCATGCTCACAGGAATTTCTCCTGTGGCAATGAGGAATAATAATCCAAATTTCAGTTTTTGCATCCTTATGCCATGGGTTCGATTTCTGTCTGGTAAATCAGAATTTTAACAGTGAGTAATTCCTAACATCAAAATATGTCACAATTCATCCTGTTTATCTTTACAAACACCAAGGATTACAAGCCAAGTCATTGAGCATTTCATTGTTGGACATTGGAATATGTGTCAACAGGTTGAGCACCACACATGGCAAATCAGGGTGCCACATTTTACATCTTTATTTATATTTGATATAATAATAATTAAAAATCATTTCCAACCCTGCTAATTCAGGCAGTTAGGCCTCTCTGCATTATATCCTTCACTAGCCTAGTCAGTTCCTACTGCGTGACAAAATCACCACATCCACTTGTACTGCTCATAGAGGGTACCACTGCACCAGAAGCTGGGACAGGTGGAGCAGGGAGGGTAGGGGCTGTGAAGGCAATGCTGACAGGTTGTGATTTCAAAGTGCTGGGTGAGCTGCGGTGGTCAGTCTACTTCTCTGTGCTGTTGGTCATTTTGTTTTCAGCAGCAAGGTATGAAAATGACAAATTGTAAGATATTACAAAAAAAAATAGAGAGAGATTGGATGTCTTTTCAATACATTAACAAAATTGATAAATGACAATGTACACCTTTCCACATCCAAATATGATGAGATGGTACTAATGTGTCATAAAACAAATGCATCTTACTGCTAGGATATAAGAAATAGCAGCCTTTATTTCCCTGAAGTCATTGTTTGCTACTTACATTAGACCCAAACTTGAGTATGGAATAACAATATGGAAACCCTGTAAGAAAACAAGCATGAGTAAACTGGAAAGAGTACAGTGGAAATATTCCAAGGGCATCCGTGGATGTGAAAATATAAGTTATTCTGAAAGACTAAAATATCTGAACTTGTACAGTGTCTCTTACATATATGTAAGAGGAGATCTTATTCAGGTATATAGGGCATATAGAGACAGCTAATTCTGGGAATGTTTGGGGTTAACAAAAAGTACTAGAGAATCATCTGACAACCTATGTAGAAGATTCTATAGGAATAAGAAGTGTACTAATTGGTTCTCTAACAGAGCATCTGATGCATGGAACAATTTACCAAATTATATTAAAGCAAGTGCTAGTTTAGATATTTTTAAGAACAGCCTGGACACTTATTATGGGAACAAGTTTTGGTATATTGGCAAGCTAGAAGGGCATTAATGCCCGTGATTGAAATATTTGTATGTTTGTATGTATATAGGATACATAAATTCACGTGTAATAATTGCTCTTGCCATAGATGAATTGTTTCTGACATTCATTATTGTTAATATTTTACAAATACTATCCTATAATGAAACCTAACTGCTGCTTCTGAGTATTAAACCCACACACAGTTAAGCTGGTGTTCTCATTGCATTCTGCAAGCAGCAAGAGCTACTGCAGAAAGCATGCATGCTTGATATCAAGGTTGAGGTATGTATGCTCTACACGTTAGAGAATGAGGGACTGAAAATACTTCTCTGGCTTACATTTGGACTTGAGGTAAACTTATCCTGTGCCTCTCTGAGGTGAGTTAGTCTCTCATAGTACTCCTCATTGTTTGATGGTCTTTCCTCTACAGATATGCAGTAAAGAAAAATAAAAGAATACATATGAAAGCATAATTACCCAAATTCTGTCATATGCTGCCTGCAGCCAGCATCTGTCTTCTCCTATGTGCCTTCTTCCTTCTGTGTCATCAGTCTTCCTCCTCTACATTTGTGCAATGTCTGACACTGAGCACCAACTGCAACAGAGGCAAAATGAAAGTACACAGTTTATGGCAAAATCTTGTGGGCCTTTTTACCTTTGTCTGCATTACTTTGGTGGCCTTTGTGCTGCTATGCTTAGCTATGTATAGTCCAGTTAATCTGCTTTTCACCAAGCTGAAAAATGGAGTGAGCAGTTTACAGTTGTCAAGAGGGTATTGCAGAGTAATACATACATTCTTGTTTTCTGTAATGTGCTGTCATATGAGAACTTTGGGAAGTTTGACTGCCTATGTGGTGCATTCAGATAATACTCAGGTCTGTAGGTTTTTCTTGGAATGCTCTGAAAGTTTGAATCCAGATGTACGAAAAACAGTTTTTGAATGTTTTGTATGACATATGACTCTTGTGGCTGTGAATGTTGGTTACGCCTTGCTGCAACACACCATTATCCTGCTGCTATATTTATGCTCCTGCTTCCTTTTGTGAAGCCTGTCTTGTGCAGGTACTGAGTTGGTAAAGCAAACAGCAACACAAGACAAATATGTGAAGAAATTAAACATGACCTAATGTTTTCTTTAGTCTGTATTGTGTATTCCTGTCCATCTCTTCCCACCACTTCTGTGTCATCCAGTGCACTTCTTTGATTCCAAAATGCTTCCATAAGCCATGTTTCCACCATCAATAACATGTTTGCATCCTCTTGTGTTTCAGAATACATCTGTAGCATTCATATATGGATTGACTAAATGCAACTAACATGATAAAAGTGTAAATCTGTATTCCAGCTGGTTCACATATGGTTGTATGTGTATACTGCTTCTTAGAGTGAACATGGGCAAGGAGCACAATAGACTACTGCTAACTCCCATTCTAAGTTCATCACTTCAGCATATGATTACCCATGCAATAATACTTTGCCATCAGCAGCTCAAGTGAACTGGCCAGTGCTGTGCTTCAGGCACACTGTACAAAAAAATATAACAAATAATTATTTGGGTTGCATAGTATTTGGGTCTATATCAATCTCGAACTGTGAGATCAGTGATTTTTTTCCTAGTGAAAAAAATTGCTGATCCAAAACACATACAAACAACACAAGCACACCAAACAAACAGCAATCCACACACATACACCTAAAATCTGACACCTAACCCTACACTATACTATACACACACCACTAACTATCCACTTAGCTTAACCCAAACCCTAACCCTAAGTCCCGTCACTATCGCACACTCACCTCACCCGCTCCCAAACCCTAACTCACCTAACCCGCCCTAACCCTCACGTCCACACAATCGCACACTTACCTGAATCCGACCTGTAACTTTCCACCACAGCACTGAAAATACTGAAGCAACAGAAACGGACAACCAAATTCTTTCCCTAGGAAAAAAATTGGGTTTCTGTTGCTTCGATATTTAAAAAATTTGCTTAAATAAGTTCGATCAATCAATGTTCCCTTTTTTAAGTGTTCGCTGATCTAATATAGACCCTAGCATTTCTGTATCTGTTCTGAATTTTGACAACAAGTTTTTTTGATTTTAGAGCATCTCAGTTAAATCAGCCTGTTAAAGTATGTCTGCATCTCAAAGGTTACACTTGCAACTGTGTTACAATGTTGGCTAACTTATTGCCACATAATAATTCACTGCCATTCTGCAGTGCCCTGTCCTATGTAGGACTTGTCTGTTTATCTTGTCATTGCTCATTGTATGAGCATAAGACAAGACAAGTGCACAGTCATCCCAGAATGAAGCTGCAGGAATGCTTGATTGATAATCCACTAGTTCACAACTGTGATTGTCACTGGCATCCCATACTGTGAAAGAGGTACATGTTCCTCACAACAACATAATGTACATGAAGGACAGTATATAAATCTTAGTAGAGCAGTATGTCATTACTTGTGACAGTCCCAATGCTTTTATACAGTCCTGTGCACATATTGTCCCAAAACATAAGAAGCACAGTACTATCTGTTCCAAAAGTGATTTTTTTTACCAATTCCAACCTTGGTTTTTCACATTATTGCATTCCGACATCTCCTGTGGTACTTGCAACTAACACTGTGCTGTCTTGATCGTGTAACTAGATTGACTCATGTGTGTGTGTGTGTGTGTGTGTGTGTGTGTGTGTGTGTGTGTGTGAGTGATGGGGGGTGTATACAGTCAGGTGAGCATGTCCTGAAACACAGCTGTGCTCAATCAACTTACACTCTGGAGAAACATTTTAAACTGCTAGATGATTCAATCATCCTCTTATCCCACCGTTCACATCTTCTCTGTAACATACAGATGAGGTCACTCTTTCTAAAGTGCACTCTCACACTATGAAACTCAGACTTCTCTTGTGGCACTTGCAGCTCATACAGTGATCTCTAGAATGTGAATGAGATAGGTAGGTGGTTCAAATACAGTAGTGATTCCCATGCCTATGTAGAGTTAATAATACATTGAAATGCTTTCACTCACACTTGAGATCTGTAGCATTCCACTCAATTGGCATGTGTTGCCTAGAGAAGCCATCCAACATGAATGTATTGAGTTTTAACCATGGCAGTGTTTTCACAATGAAGTGTCATCCCCTCAGAGATGATGTATGTCTAAATTGTATTTAGACTTCTACTGTGACAAGTGCATTTAATGTAATGACTCATAGATTATGTATTGTGATATGCATCTCTCTAATATCTGTCCTGGCATGTGTTCCAAAATGAGAAGATACAAATGTTTAGTCTGTCATTCATTGCTCACAGGCATTACATATTTTCAAAATAATTATGCTCTGCATTGCATGTATTCATCCAACCATTTTTTATTACTGCAATTCTTTTCTTCCGCCTATACAATTTTATGTTAGATGACGACTTAATTACTGTGTGGCATGCTGCCAGATCATCAGAATGTTTGATTGGACCTCTGTTATGGCACTTTCTTGTCTGTTAGTGCTTTCAAATTGCTGTTATGTTACTGTTCCTGTAATTCCTTGTGAGCATATCCAGAATGATATTTGAGATGTGTGCCATTTACGAGTTGATAACCTGAAATCATGAAATGTCACCAAATCTGTTTTGTCATTTGTCACTTATATATGGTGAGCATTACTATATTACTATTTAACACTTACATGGCTATGCAACACATGCTTGTCTATTTCATATTTATAGATGATAAACCCCTTTACTCTGGTACCGATAACAATTATTGGCAAAAATAAGTCCCTTTCTGATGTGCATGACACAAGAGCTGTAAGGTTAATTTTTTCTTGTGCATACATGCTGAAGTGGAGAATACAGCAGTGGTGTCAGATAGGGTCTATATTGGATCACTGAACACTTAAAAAAGCGAACGGTGATTAATCGACCCTATGTATGTGAAAGCTTACAATTTCGAACTGTTAGAACAGCGATTTTTTTTCTAGGCAAAAAAATCGCTGTTCCAACAAAAGAAAAAACCACTTTAAACATTATATTAAGTGGGTGGCTTCGCCTCCACACCCCCCCCCACTTAAATATACCAACTCCGAGACCGCACTACAGTGCCGTAAACGGCAAAGTAACAAAGCAGCCAAGCAAATTCTTTCCCAGGGAAAGAATTTGCTTAAAAGCCATTTCGATATTTTACCATTTCAGGCTTTTGAGTTCGACCAAGACGCATTTGAAAGAATGCGCCTTCAGTCTTTTAATAGGGAACTGTCAGATAGCATACATAAATTCTTTGTATATACATCTCATATGCAATAACTGCAGTCTATGCATTTATCCCATAAGGTATTTACTGTCCTTTCTGTTATCTGAAGTCAGCATTTTATTAACTTGTATATTACATTAATTTCCCTTTGTTACACTGCAGCTTTAAGTCTCCCTGTCAGTTTTTATCTATGTGCTGATGTCAAGAATTGTCATTGAGATTAATTATCATTACATCAATATGGCATCCTTTATCTTACAAATGTTTCTTTGACAATTCCCCACATTTTTCTGTAGTATCTGAGTATATATTCCCCATTCTCCTGCTTCTTAATTACCTCTGCAATACAACCAATGTTATTTGTGTGCACTTCCACCATTTCTCTATACCTCCTTCAGAATTCTTTCATTGTACATGACCTTGGCATTTCCGGGCTACATCACACTCACATATTAGGTTTGCCTATAGGCAAGCTGTTTTGTTTCATTCTGTGCTCATACCTTCAAACACCTTTCCATACCCGTGAACGCTACTGCTGGCCACAAAACAGTGCTTGCAAAACTGTAGGCATGATGAGCAGCATGCATATTCAATTAGTGCTGCTGCTTGTTGTGCAAATGCACTTAAATCTCATGGGCCCAGCATGAAGCCTGCATGATCGTTAATAAACCCAAGGGCTTGTTTTGTTGTTTCTTCTTCTCTACTGTCAACACGTTTTCTTTCCTCCATCACCCAATATTTCATATTCCCCTTCATCATCAAATTGTCTAATAAAATTTTCAAGAACAAATCCTCTGCTTCATAATCATTTTCATATCTTTTTTTTCTTTCTTTTGTTGCCCTTTTCATCTTCTTTTAATTCCATCTATAGGTACAACAATTTTATTCTCAAAATCATATTACACCATTCTTTTTTTTTCCTCTCAGACTCACTTACTTTAAACTTCCATAATTTAATTTTATTCTCGTGTTCTTTTTTTTGTTTCCTGTTCTTTATTTCTTTTCTTTTCCCTGTTTTTTTCTTCGCATGCATTTTTGTATTTTTCATATAACATCTTACCTATTTTTCTTTTGTCTTTCTTTTACCTTTATTATTATCCATAATAAATGCATAGATGGTTAATGTACCACTGGATTTTTTTTTAGTTCAAGTGACTTTCTTCATTTTTATTATAAATTATCCCTTCTCTTCCTGGGTTTAGCTTTAAACCTCAAATAAAACTAAAACAATTCTAATAATGTTTTTTTTCCATTTAAACAGAAAACATATATATTCCCCTTGAGTATGACATTTTTCATAATACACACGTATTCAACATATATGCCTTTTTATGAAATGATAAATAAAACTTTTCCACAAAGCTAACAAGTTTTTATTTGTTCCAGTGTCTTTTTTCATTGAATTATTTCACTTTCATACTCACTAAATGTCACTTACAAAATCTGTTTCTTTCCTTTCTTGTGAAATGTATTCAATTTATCTGTTATCTCACCAAATCTCTTACTTTTAATTGTGTTTAACTGCAGGCAACCTTTCTAACAACATTTTCATCCTTATTACAGTCTCACTTATCCATTCTTGTTTTTTATTATTAGAACTAAATAATCTTGATAATATAACATTTTCTTCCATCTCACCTCCCTAATTTCTTGCATACATGTCTGTGCTACTGCATTCATTATTAATAGAAAAAGCACATAGTTATTGGGTATCCTTGTTTTACTTCTCTCTTAATACTTATTTTTCCCATTCAGCAATTGATCTAAGTTTTATAACATTTCTTTATTACATTAATATTTTGTCGTATACCACGTGTTGCTAACATATGCCACATTGCTTCATGGCTCACTTTATCAAAGGCTCTAGCAATATCACATGCTATCAATCTTACTACTTTATTTTATTTCAGTATCATCTCTACTATTTATTTTACTATAATTAACATTTCACTTACCTATCTTCCTTTTATACCATTATTTTTATTATTATTTTATTATTTTATCTCCTACTACATCATCCAATGCTTTCCCCATCCTTTTTGTAGTATTTTCATAAATATTTTATAGTCATTATTTCCTAATATTATAGGCATCTAATTTTTATACCATTTATTTTATCCTTTTTCTATATAACTAGTATCATTCCACCACATATGTCTTCTACTATACCTTACTTCATTCATTCATGTAATATTATTTTAAAAAAACTTCTTTTTCATCTATATTCATTTCCTTATAATACTCATAATTTATACCATCCAGTCCTGATGCTGATTCATTCTTACCTTCTTTTATCATATTCTCTGTTTCTTTTATTGCTATACAGTTTTCTAAAAATGGCTTAATTTTTCAGATATTTTTTTCAACTTCCATTCTTGTTTTCCATCCATTTTCTCTTTTTCATACATTTCCTGCACATAATTATATTCTACTTCCATAATATCTTATTTGTTTGCATTTTGTGTCTCTTTTGCTATCTAAGATAATGTTATGCTTCCAGATTTATTTTGTTCTCCTTCTCCTATGTCTTTCACCAATTAATTTTCATTGGCTTGTTCTTGTTTTTCCTCTTGTCTCTATTTCTTCCTTTTCTTCCTCTTCACTTTCTAAAATTGCAAATCTGTTTTTTTCATTTATATTAATAACCTGACTTTGAACTATTTATTCTCTAGATACTTCCTCATTGTTGAGTATTTCTTCAGTATCTCTTTCCCTATAACACCTTCTCTTTCAGCATCTTCTTTAGTAATGTTTTCTACTGTTTGTATTTATTCTGAGATTTTCCATTCATATATTTTTTCTAATATGAGACAGTCAAACCAGAAGTGCCCACATTCTTTACATTTTCTACACACAGACTTACAGTTTTTGCTAAATGTCCCCACTGCCCACATGGACCACATCTTTACTTGTTATAGTCTTGTACTAAATGAATGTCATTCCCACGGAAATAACATAGTTTAAGTTGGCCAAAGTACCTTACAAATACTCTCTTACCATTCACAATTTTTGTACTAGAAATATGTTGAATTTTCATTCCTTAACATCCATTTTACACACACTTCCAAAACCCCAAGTCCATATATTTCTTTTATCACACATTTTTTAACTTCATGTACTTTATTATATAGAAGAAAAAAAAAAAAGATTAACTCATATGTATCCATATCTTAAGTCCTAAATTTCCAATTTATTTCCTTTTTAGTCATATTCCCACATTGTGAAATAAATAGACTTTCCATGGTGTTACTATATTTCTATTTTCAGACTTAGTCACATTTTTTCCAGCAAGTTAAATCTTTCAAATTACACTTAATGAAAGTGTATAGCATCCAAATTAATTAATTCCCTTATGTCTTTAATGTCATATCCCAGGACAGAACATACTATCCATGGTGTCATAAATGTTCACACTGCATCATTTTTACTTTTTATTCTTACAACTGGTTATCTTCTCTGTGGTTATCAAGACATTACAAATTGTTGTCCCCTCTCAATTTCTTCTTCCAGTCTTCATTGTTTTGCTGCATCTGTACAACTTCTTTCTTGCAACAAAAACCCTGTTGCAGAGGTAAATCCTTAAAGCTGGCTACTCGATCAGCCAAGAATGCATTCAGTGTTTTCCCTTCACCAGCTCTTAATTCTGTTTTCAACCCCTCACTGTTTATTCCTCCCATAATACTTTCTCTACCATGTCCCTCCATTACACTTACTCTCCTTCCTTTGTCTCTGCTTTGTTAATCAAATCTAACAGTACTTGTGTCTCCAATACTCCAATTTAAACTCTGGAACAATTATTTCATCTCCTTATCCTTCCTTTAGTAATTTTCTCCTACTCCTCTCTTCATCTTTTCTGTACTCTCCTCCATCTTGGAATTCTCAAAACTGCAGTAGCAGCCCTCCTGTGCCACCTAGCTGCTCCAGAGAGTGCTTGATTTCCTTTTTTCCAAAGGGTAGGGATGCTTTATTGGCATTTACATTTGTTTTAAAGAATAAAAAAAAAACAACTTTAAATCACTTATTTATATACATATTTTACATTCATATTTAAAATTATTTACAAGTTACCAACATAAAAGTACTTATCTAAACAGCTCTATTTCTTTTTTTTTACTTTTATATTTACCCTCTATCCCTCCCATCCTTTCTTCACAACCATCTTCTTATTTTAGCTAATAAATCATCTTTTTCTATTTTCTTATTTTTTTGAAACTCTCACGTCTTTTTTTCTGCAGCACCCATATTATCACAAAAGTACTTTATCACATTTATCAACATCACATTCTTTCCATTACTATACTTCCTGCATAATATCATATTCATGGTTATACTTTTAAACCCTTCACATCTATATTCATTTTTAAACTGTTCCCAAGATTAATTATTCATTCTGCAATCAAAAAACAATTTTTTGTTCTTTCTTCTTCTTCTTCACTGCAGTGAATGCGTTTTCTTTCCTCCATCACCTTATATTCCATATTCCCTTTCACCAGTAACTAGTTTAATTAAGGTCTCCATAAAACAAATCATTTTTCTTCATAAACTTTCCTAAATGTTTTCCTTTTATTGCCTTTTGTTCATTGTCTTTAAATTCCTTATATGGGTATACAACATTCTTTTATTTTCTCATCACTCGCTTACTTAAAATTAATTCATAATTTCATTTTTGTGATATACTTTTTCTTCCATCATGTCCTTTTTACTTTTTCCCTGTTTTTTCTTCCCATATTTTTCTTATATTTTTTCATATAGCATCTTTTCTATGATTTATTTTTGTCTTTCTTTTACCTCCCTTATTACCCCAAACAAATAAGTAGATTCTAAATGCACCACATTATTTTTAAACTCAAACCCGCTTCTTCTTTTTTATTATAAATTATCCATCTTTTCATTGCTTTCAATCTTGACTCCCAAATTAAGCTAAAAAACTCTAACTCTTTTCCATTTGAGTAGGAAACACATATGTTCTCCCTAAATATGCTATTTTCTCAATTTATGAGCATTCAGGATATATGTCTTTTCCGGAAATAATAAGTATTTTTTTGCACCAGGCTAGCAATTATTTTATTTGTTGCTTTATCTCTCTTCATTGACTTATTACACTTTCATACTCACAAAATGTCAATGCCAAAATCTTTACTTTCTGTTTTGCAAAATACATTTAATTTATTTATTTTTTATCTCACCAACTCCATATCCAAATCCAAGTGTCCTGTTTTCGGGGCAGCCCAGTCTGGTGAAGTGATTTAGTCAGAGTCAAACAGTAGACAAACAAAATTTGTGGGAATCAAACCCATACAGTACGGGAAGCAGCATATTATCAACTCATAGCTTTCTCATCTGTACTAAACGCCATAGAAATAGTTGTAGCCTAAACTCAGTTCATCTGACATCTTTGTGCCTGCAAAAAAAAAACAAGCTAAATTAAAAATATAGTCATAGTTAAAATGTTAACATTAAACTCATAGACTTTATACTGCCCAGTTTATTCAGAGCCAAATAATAAACACACTGTCATAGGTTCATAGGTTCATAGGTAGGTACTAGGCTATCTGCCTGAGGGCATTTATAAACCTAGCCAGAGTGTGTTGGCTTTCGCCACCCCATTGATTTATTAACTTAGCCTCTGTCAAGCAGAGCCAATGAAGTGATCCCAGGGGTGTACTTTCTGTTACCCATCCACTTGTCAAGTCTTCTCTTGAAAAGTGTTAGTGAGGGGCTCTGCTTAATGTAGTTAGGAATTTTGTTCCAAAGCATGGGGAGTCTTTGTTACAGGAATCTATCCCTCCAGCATGTTCTATTTATTGTTGTGGTGAGGTTGAGCTCACTAGAGCGTGTGGCTCGCAGTGACTTGGATTTCTTTAGGTGGAGCATGTCCATCAATTCTGAGTTGGACATGGCTTTGTAAATCAGGCAGAGATCACCTCTGAGTAAGCGATAAGCCACTGAGTACAGCCGGAGTTTTTTCAGTTGGGCTGCATAGGACATATGTTTGAGGCCAGTAATCCTCTTGGTGAGGTGCTTTTGTGGTCTTTCAAGCTGTTGGAAGTGTCTTGTGAGGTACATCCCAAATGGGGCATTGTACTCTATGATGGGTCTGATGAGTGACGAGTAGAGGGCACTATAACCTCTTTATTTCTAGATGCGAACCCCTTAGTAATTAGATGGGCCACATAGAAGGATTTCCTAAGCACTTTGGCAATATTATTGTCAAAGCAGAGATTACTATCTACCTGGGTCCCCAGATCTCTTATTACCTCTTCTGTATTAGGTGGCTGCCGCCTATGTGGTAATTCGTGGGTGTTTTGTTTTTCCCAAACGGGATGACTATGCATTTTTTGGCCTTTAGCTTGAGGCCATGACTTTGACACCAGGTGTCTGTCTCAGTAAGGCCTTTTTGGAGGATGTCTATGTCAGCTGGAGAGTCAGTTATAGCTCCCAGTTTGCAGTCATCAGCGAACTTGGTTAGCCATAGTCCTCCTGTGTTTGCCTGTACTTCTGAGAAATATATGCCGAACAGTAGGGGTCCCAGAACTGAGCCTTGCAGGATACCACTTGTGACTGGCTTAGAGTCAGACCTGGAGCCCACTATTCATACCGTGTGAGTTCTGTCTGTAAGCCAGTTGGCAACCCATCTTGTGACATAGGGGTTTATGTTCAGGCTGGTGAGTTTTTCTATAATACCTGAGTGAGGAATGGTGTCAAACGCCTTGGCGAGATCAAGGTGGGCTGTGTGAACCACCTTTCCCTTGTCTATGGCCTTGGTAACTGTCTCGAAGAAGTCAACCAGGTTTAGTAGGCATGAACTGCCCTTAACAAAGCTGAACTGGGTCGGGTCAAGTGTTTGGAGGTTCCCAATGTCTTTGTTAATGAGTTCCATGATGATGCGCTCCATAGTCTTGCAGACCAGTCTAGTCAGGCTTATGGGGCGATAGTTACCAGGGTCAGTTGTGGCTCCTCCTCTTTGTGGAGCGGAATAACCATTGCTGTGCGCCATTCTATGGGCACGTAGCCTGTGGAGAGGCTGAGGTTGAACAGCGTGTTTAGGTGGGGGGTTAGTTCTGTAGTTCATGCAAGACGCAGCCTGGGACATCATCTGGCCCCATTGATGCTGTGTTTTTGGCTTTTGAAAGGGCTGTTTTCACCTGTGCTTCTGTGATTTCCGGGACACTACACTTTTCCGGTATTGTTGTGGGCCCTTTTGAAGGTGAGAGGGAGGTGAAGTTTGCACTGAATCTATCTGCCAGTATGTTGGCAATATCAGTAGGTTCAGTATATTTTGTGCTATTTTGACCATCTCAGAGCATATCTGTGAGTTGCCACTTAGATTCTTGACATAGCTAAAGAAGGCTTTGTGGTTATCTTTCTAATCCTTGACTATTTTTCTTTTGAAGTTAGCCTTGGATGATTTTATGAGGGACCTTAGTTTCTTACTGATACTGATCAGGGATGTCTTTCCTTCTTGGACTTTGCTTTTTTTCTGAACTAGTTTCCTCCTTTTGTTGTATAACCTGTTTATGGCAGGGGTCCACCAGACTGGTTTCCTTCTCTTAGGGGAGTGAGTCTTGGTTTTTCTAGGGATGGAATGATCCATGCATCCTTGTAGGTGCTCATAGAGTGCAATTGTAAAGGATTCTGCATCTTGGGCAGTGTTATCCTTTAGCGTGGGGGCTGTGAAACTTACCACCTCTGCCACGGTGAAGTTTGCTTTAGAAAAGTTTTTCACTGTGGTTTCCTTGGTTGGGGGTGGTGCTGGGGTGTGGACATCCAAGGTGATTAGTTTATGGTCTTATCTAACCAGTGATGGGTTGACCTTCGGTACGGAGCACCTGTCACCCATGTTGATGATGACCAGGTCCAATATGTTGTGGCCTCTGGTAGGGGAGTTTACCAGCTGATCCAGGGCATTTGAGTTGATAAATTCCAGGAAGCGCTGAGCCTGGGAGTTTGTACTCATGTAGTTTTCCCAGTTAATGCTAGGGTAATTGAAATCTCCCAACATCAGGGTGTTCCGTAGGACCTTCATGTTTTCCAGTGTCTCCAGAAAGGCAGAGTGGTGATCCTGGATCATGGAGGGTGATCTGTAGCAGGCCACAATTTGCACTGCAGATTTGCCCGATGTTAGTTGCACATGGATGATCTCAGAGGTATCATACTGCGCCACTAACCTGGAGGTGTGGGTATCCTTGATGAATATGGATACACCCCCTCCTTTTGTGTTTCGGTCCGTGTTCTGTGGCTGAAATGTGTGGTATGAGTTGTAGCCCAGTAGTGCTGGAGTGCTCTCTGGAGCCTTGAACCAGGTTTCAGTTACTGCACAGATGTTGACGTTCTCCATACTTAGGAGTGCTTCAGCAATCAAAGCAAGTAATGAAAGGATTATATCTAAAGAACATGATGTTCACTACATGCAAAGTCATCCTTTACACCATAACTACTCTGACATGCAGGCACCAAGTATTTATATACACTCAAACACACACACACACACACACACACACACACACACACACACACACACACACACACACACACACACACACCCACACACACCCACACACACCCACACACACACACACACACACACACACACACACACACACACACACACACACACACACACACACACACACACACCAGTTACAGCCCCTTGAATGACCACATACACCTCAGATAAATAATGACCTAGAAGTATGTTTCAGCTTGCTGATATGGGTACTATACAGTGCAACCAACCAACCAACCAACCAACCAATTGAACTCAGTATGTCTACCCAATCTCTTAGCTGTAGAGTTGGAAACAAAGACCTAGAATCAGGAAAGATTTTAAATACTGCTCATCTATACTTAAATTTGCTAGTATAACATATTTCCTGAAAGGTATGAAGTCAGACACTCATATGTTTGTCATTATTTGCTAACTGCAAACCACAATACTTTACCAGGAAGCTACAAATTTTATAAGAAATAGATCTTAAATATGAGGAAACATCAGGGACATTTGAGAGCTAAGCCCTCTGAGCACCCCACCTCACACACACACACTTGCATGACCATCATTTACAGCCACTCATATGACTGCACATCTCAGATATCTGCTTGACATTGAGTGAATAAATAAACACATAAATAATGTCCCATTTAACCATTATGGGGCCCACTAGCTAACAGAGGACCCTGGGCAGCTGCCTGCTAGATTTTTGTGTAATCCTGTTGATCTCTTTGCAGCATTTGACACTAATGATCAGAGCCATAACAAGTGTGGAGTAAAAAGAGCTGTTGTCCTGGATGCAAGCTGTTAATGGGTTCCATCTGCAATTGCCAATGGGAAACAAATGTAGAACTAGAACTAGAATTCTTTTAAGAAGCAAGGTAATATTGTGGCTTCTTAAATGAATGAAGAAACTGCATTCACAGTTGTTCTTAGGACCTCAGGGTGTTAGTAACTGTAACAATCTCTTTCCTACTACAGTTACAGTTGAGACTAGAAGTGTATTTATTTATTTTGTTTTCAACTTTGATAAGAACATTTGTTTTGTATTTATTTGTTTGTTTATTTCTTTGTAAAGTATGTTTATTGGTCAAGAGGAGGTATCAGAGTGGGAAATTTCCCAGGGCACCATATTACCTAGCTATAGCTGTGCTGTTGACCACTATATACTCTTAGAGGACCTGCATATTTTCTGTGATCTTGTTTCCACTGTATTCAAACAGTTTGCATCCTATATTTCTGGACTCATTGAGAGGGTGGTCTAAGGATTCAACTGCTCCTTGTCCTTCCCTGTGACTTATTGTACATCATTGTGCTCTCTTTTAGATCCAGTGCTGTGTGCCCTCCATATGCTTCATCTGGGAAGAACCATCAGATGGAAATGTTTGTGGTGTCACTCCTGTGCAGCTGATGCCCTGCTTGGGAAGTTGCCTGCCATATCAATAATTTATTTGTGGCCTCAGTAGGCTCCAGTCAGTATGCAATTATACTGTACCTCTCTGCAGCTGTACTCAAAATACATCCATGGCTAAAGTGGTCTGTTGTCAAACCCATGGCTTAGGTAAGGTCAGCCAGTGTCAACCCTAACATGGATGACAATCAACAGTTAACTACTGTAGGAAGCCAGGGCATGTGTTCACCAAGTGCATACCTCAGTTCAAATCTGATAACTGCCCAATTTTTTTTTCTTTGTGTGTGTATTTGGAGGGGAGGGTCACTGTGCAGAAAAGACACAAACCATGTTCATTGTTACTTGATATATGTGTGCAATTGCTTGAAAGGACAGAGCAAGACAGCTTGCCTCCTACCACACAGGTACGCCATAAAGCAGAACTGCAAATGTTCTCATATACTTTTCCATTTTCCTTCTACAGCAGGATACTCAACTATGATTAACAAAGGAAATGCATACTCTCCTATGCAGAGAATGAGACCAAACCCTCCATCTCTGTGGTCAGATGATGATTGCCCTTGATAAATTTCCATGGACCATTTGCAACTGCACCTGATGAGGTGTTGTGAATGACTTATATGCTGTCCGTGGCCAGGGCAGAAATTATGAGCAAGTGAGACACAAGGTTGCTGGCATGATATGTTGTAGTAAAGCTTGTGCTGCCATTCTGAGACAGAAATTAAGCATAGTGATTGGTGGACCATCAACTGAACCACCTTTAACAAAGGTGGACTTCATATGCTGTGTATGTGGGGGGGGGGGGTTCTAAAATATTGTTATACCATGGCAGAGTACTGGATGTAGGTACTGAAATACATCAGCAACCAATAATATTCATCAGAGGTGCCACAGATGGGTATGTCTTGAAAGGGTAAATGTATGGATTAGTACAGATTAAAATCATTATCACATCTTTTTGTGGAAAAATCAGAGCATCAGAATGAGAGACTACCATCACAAAGTATGTTACCTAGTTTTATGTCCTACGTGTCTATATCACACTATTCATTCATTCACTGACTGGGATTCTGGTAGTGCTGACAGGTCTTACATATTGTGAGTACTTTCTTTTGTTGTCTTCAAAGTTGATATTTTATCAAGATCTTTCACCATGGATATATAGCTGCTGTGATGATGATGGTAGGCAAAGATCAGCATGGCCAGGGTAATGATGTCAGTGTGTGTGGAATTAGAAATGTGACATCCACATCCTCACTACAAGTTGCAGACATACCCAATGTGGCCATGGAAACCACCCCAGATACAAAGCAGGACACACAAAGACAAAAAGTTGTAAATAGATCTACCTGAGAAACAATGTCTCTCCTTGCTGTATACTCCATCTTGGTTGCCGCAACCTCCACTGAGCATGAAAAAGACAGGAATGGAAATTATGTTGGTGGCCATACATTCCACAGGGATCAACCCTGACCAAAACTAGCTGCCTCAGTGACCATGAGCCAGTCCATCAGCAGAGCCATAATACAGGGACAGGCTAACAACATCACAGGACTTGTTGAGATAGTAGGAGTTTAATGAGGTCTGCATGGTGAAGTGAAAGAGTGCATGGAACAAATATGTGCCACCATGCGCATGTGTCATAGGCAGGTTGCACTAAGCAGGTATTCCTGCACATGCATTCACCATTGCAGATGCATTTTCCATGGCTGGTCTTCCTCCATCTCTGGTGACAATAGCCACCATGGAAGAAGGAAGCCACGATCAAGCACATATAGTACCACCTCCACTCTGCATCCAGTCTCGAGGGAAGTGCAAAACAAGATGAATGTCCATGGGAGATGGGAGCTCCTGCTGAGCTGATTCACTTCAGAAGCCACCACTCAAATTCACCAAGCACTACTTCCTCACAGCATGGTATAGATAGTACCTGTGACCCTTCCCATGAGAGGGCACTCCAGTGGAAGGGGTGCATATATGGTCTGTGCATACCTCTCCTGTGAGTATAATGTCTTACCACAGAGCTGCAGCACACACACACACACACACACACACACACACACACACACACACACACACACACACACACACACACACACACACACACACACACACACAAAAATGCAGACAGCATTCTCTTACTGTCCAGTTTATCCCAATTTCCCCACCCACCCTCTCAGGTCTGGCACCCACAACACCAAGTTATATTCATATATATTAACACAGACACACTCATGTGCATGGATGACACCTGACAATGTGACCATCCCCACTTGTGCATATGATGACAACTGGGCCTGGACCTCTGTACGTTTTTACTTGGGTAGTCTATGTCTAATACACAGCATTGCCTGTCTATCAATGAAATAGCACACATTTTCATGAATCACTTTTTCTTTTCTCGATACAGTTTTATTCTGGTCCATTGTCATGAAGGCCAGGACAGATGATTAGGATGAGTGTAAATGTGGGCCTTGGAAGAGTTTAGGTTGGTGAGATTCTCGTCCTGGTGAGGAACGTGAACATAACCATGAGAGACTGAGATTTGTTAAAACAGTGTCATGAAGTACAGGAACTTTTCTACTAATTTTATTTTTATGATTTTCAGTATACTACTTCAAGTCCAAAATAGGGTTCAGAGAGTAAAAAAGATGATGGGGAAATGTGATATGCCATTGTCAGATAACAGAAATATACCTTTATAAGCTTCAGTTTATTAACTTTGCAGTTATTGTTGGGAAGAAGTTTAGGTTTCAAATTGCCAGCATACTTCAATCATTTGGTATCAAAAAGCAGAATGAAAGATTCAGAATTCCTGAGAAAAAAGGTGAGGAAACAGAAGCAACAGTGTGAAAGATGTGCAGATGTGCCCAATATTTAACTTGTTATCAAGGAGAGGAAGGAGTCTGGGTGTCGCTAGCTGAGAATCTGGGGGAAGAAACCTCATATATAAGCAACTACATTACATCATTACTTAAGTATGAGATCATCCATTGTGCAAGGAGAGGGCATGCAGTTATATAGAATCAATCATAGGTATTTGTAGAATTACCAAATCAAGATTAGCTGGCAAAGATTCTTGTGCCAGTAATATGTGAGATGTGGAATTTCTGTGAAAGTATCTCGAACAGATCAGAAAACTGAGACTTCAAAATCCACTTTAAGCGTTTTCATGAGTTCCATAAGCAATGCAGTCAAGGATCTTCTGGTTCTGCTGCCATGACTAGCAATTCCTTACCTACGTGTAAAAACTGCTGCACTAGATGTGATGGCCTTGTCAAAAAACACTTATATTTAGTGACCGCCCCTAACCCTTATAGTAAATGTGAACTTCGTTCAGTGGTCTTCATTGTGTAATGTGTTATCGCATAACACAGTACTAGAGTGTAAAGCTAACTGTGAATCACATGTATTAATACACAATACACACACGCACACACACACACGCACACACACACACACACACACACACACACACACACACACACACACACACACACACACACACACACACACACACACATATATAAATTCTAAGGGTTAAATAACTATTATTTTTTACTAATAAAATGTATATGTAGTATGCCTTTAAGAAACAGTGTGATGTGTATTTATTTATTTTACATTTGTTGACCGGGATTGTCTGAATGAGCTAAGTAGCCCTTTTTCAGAGGAGGCTCAAGGAGAAAAGCTCCAACAAGTTATACAGACTGTCATTTAACAGTATATATTGATCAGCAAAAGTTGTGTCTTTCAGCTTTTCCCGGTTAGGGGTCGCCACAGTGGAACTCTGGTCCGCTAATGATTGGCAGTAGATTTTTACGTGCCGAGTTGCCAGCCCTGATGCACAACCTTCAACGAAGGTATGCCCATTCACGTATGTCTCCACACAGAAGACGCTTTAGCTGAGAATCGAACAGGACAACGTCTTACTGTGAGGTGACAACGCTACCGCAGCACCACTACCGCAAATACATATTGGTCAGCAAAAGTAAAAGAAAAAAAAAATCATAATCAATACAATAACAAATGAAAAAAAACATAATACAATAACTAGTAGAAAAGAATTAACGATCATATACACATCAACAAATTATTAATGAGCTTAACATCATCCAGAACAGTGTTTAAGTAATGCGGTAATAAGTGGGAGTGAGATATGAGATAGTATGTAGGTGGGAGGGGGGAGAGGAAGGTGGGAGAAGTTAGGGTTGGAAGAAGGATTATGGCGGATGATTACAGTGGCAAGCCCATTTACTTTGAAGGTATTCTTTGGTAGCAGCCTTAAATTGTTTTTGTTTCTCAAGGGACCTAATTTCAAGTGGGAGGCTGTTCCAAGCCTTGGTAGGGTTGTAGCTATAGGGATTACAGCTGAATTTAGTTTTGGGTTTGTAGGTTTGCAGAAGGCCTTGATTGGATCTACAAAGAGGCCTGGTGGGTGAATAGTGGGAGATTAGAGAGTGTAGGACAGTAGAAAGGTTGGTAGAGGATTGAGTGAATGATCTGGAGCTGAGTGAGAAGGACAGGTGAGGTAATTCGAGCCAGGTTAAGGCTTTCAATGAGAGACAGTCGTGAGACTTATAGGTATTTTGGGCAGCAAATCTAGCTATCTTGTTGTAGGTGCATTCTAGTTTGGCTAGCAGTCCAGAGTTGAGATTAGTGAGAATTTGAGAGCTGCAGAGTAAACTAGGTAGGAGATAGGCATGAGACAGAGTTATCTTAGCTTCGCTGGTGAGACATTTTTTGTTACAATAAAGGAAACCAAGGTTCTGTTGAGTTTTCCTGATACAGTTATTGATATGTAAGTCATACTTAAGCTGGTCATAATGATGCTTAAGAGTTTTGTGCTAGATTCAACCTCAATTGGAGTGTTATTTAGAGACAATATTGAGAAGGAGGATTTGATATGGTTATGGCTTTTAGAGAGAAAAAGTAGTACGTTTTTTTGGGGGGGGGTTAAGGATACGTTGGTTTTCAGAGAACCAGTTTTCTACAGAGTTGAAGGAGGCCTGTGTAGCAGAGATGAGTTCAGAGTGGGAGTCAGAGTTTAGATTTGAATAATTTGGCCAAATGAGTTTTGGCACGTGAGCAAACCACTGAGCTAATACCATATCTGTCTCATATATCTTTATTGCTAAAGAGTTATACCGACTGTGGTAGGTTTTTGTTTAACACCTCAAGCAGAACTTGAGTTTGGAAGCTCTATCATGACATAAACTCAGTGTTTATTTTGATTGTCTTTGGCAAGCAGTGAAGATCTACTATTTTTTAGTCTTCAGTTTTACATTTCATAAGATATGCTAACCACTTTAATGGCATGCAAAAGCATATAATTTAAATGAATCTCAGCATACTATCAACCTATCATTCTATGCTGTAAGTGGAATATCCCACTGTAGGGCAAGTGTTCACTAGGAATTAATTGATACTAATGGGACTGTGTGACTACTCAGGTCTACATTCTGTATTATAGCATGGTACACAGGTGTATTGAAAGCATATGTCTACACAAAACTAAAAAAGGCACAGAATAACTACAATCTACCGTGCATTGTTTTTTCCCCAAACATATTTAATAAATTTACAAATATGACAAAGGCAATCATACATTTATATAAATGAAAAACACAAAATGATACCACTTTAGTTGCAAACCATTTACATCACAGACACCATTAAAACAACTGTAGTTATAAATATTATACATCACTTATAAACCATCCAGTCAATGTCAGTTTAGCATTATGTGGCTCATTCAAATCCAGCCTCTTAAACCTCATTCCTGCTATGCATATATTTTTCCCCACAATTCCAATTTTTCCTATGTAGTTTGCTCCTTCCCTTTTCTAAAGATCCTAATTCCAGTTGTTTTATCTCTGTTACTATATTCAGACTTGGACTTGGATTTTCATTTTCTAGTAATTGCTTTTTTTGGCAGACACCATAATTAGACTCAGCAAGGCTTTACTATGTCTGGACAATTCTAATTCTCTAACATAATTCAAAGAAATCATCTCCCCAGTCATTTCAACCTGCTCACCCAGCATCTCCAACAGAGCGGTCCGTAGGGAATCCAAAAAAATATGTTCCCAGCTATCCGTCACACCTCCAGCATTTGCTATCCACCTCAGGAAAAATTCTTTGGCATCTACTTGAGGTATTAAAATACGTATGTAAAAACTTCCAGGGAAAGATCCTTAAGCTTCTAGAATTTGTTGCATATTTGAGAGATATACATATATCATTGTCTCTTTGTGAATTGCTTATCCATTCTCTCTTCCCAATCCTTTCTAAGCTCCTCTGATTGATTCTTATAATTATCATGCAATATTTTATATGCTTTACTAATTGTTCCTTTTTTAACAGCAGCTTCTGGTCTAGATTGTATTAAAACTCTTACCAGTGCTGGTCTTTCATTCAGGAGCCCCCTATTTCTTTCTCTTTGTCTATACTCTGATACCAGTCCTTGATAGGAAAGGCAATCTCTAACCTGCAGTCCAAATAAATGTTTGGCCTCTTCCCATTCTTATTACCTTTCCCTTTCTAGTTATTTGCTTGGTTCCTTTGTCAGTTTTCTCCAATAAATTCCAGACCCCTCTTGCCTATTATCTGTATCCCTAACCACAATCATCCCTATCGCAAAATCTCTTTTCTCCCTTCTCGTACTGGTTTGGTTCTTAGAATACTCCCTGCTATTTTATGAATGTAATACTCTGCATGATTTTGCTTGTTCTCCTTAAGAGTCTGCATCCAAAATCCCAATCTCTCCTTATTTCTTAAGCTTTCTCCTTGTGTTAACATACTTTCTTTCCACTTTGAATTAGTTTTATGCTTGTGCTATGTATAAGAGCCTTAACTGTGTTTAATTTACTGCATTGTTAGTCACATCTGTGGAATTCATAGAAGTGGAGTAACAGAGAGCAAGTGAATTCAAAGCAAAACTGAAATTACAGACTCCAAAATATATTGTAATGCTACTGTCACACTTCTTTAAAAAATAATTAATTTCAGAAACCTGTGCCAACATCAAATGTAAAACCCCATGAAAAAATGCATCAGAAAAATAAGTGAATCACAGTAAGCAAGGACCGACAGTTATGCACAACATTTCAATATGAGAAAAATGTGTGCCAAAGGATAAATGTGAAAGAAAAACACAAACCACACTCATAATCAATGACTGAAAGAGAGAAGTCAACCTCAAATCAATCCCAAACCACCGCAATCTGTTCTTGTTGATCTTTTCTGCAATTGGAGCTACTTTGGCTTCTGGTCATAAGTCCTCATTTCTTTGTCTATCCTATTGTATGCATCCTACCACCCTTCTCAGGCACTTCATTTCCATCACCTTTAGCTTTTTCGTCTGCCCTGCCTTTACTACCCAGGTTTCTGTACCACAAAGTAGTACTGGTCGCACCATTATTTTGTGTACCTTACATTTCAAGTTCTTTGGCATTCTTTTGTCATATCCTACACCTGACACTCTATGGCAGCTGGCTGCAGCCCCTCTGATTCTAGCTTTGACCCTTCTCCTCAACCACCCCTCCCAGATACTTGAAGCTATTAACCTGTTCCACTATCTTCCCTTGTATCTCATTTCTCAGCTTCTTCTGATTTCCCCAATTTGCTGTCATTACCACTGTCTTATCTGTACTTAGTTTCATGCCATGTGCCTTCAGTTTTGCATTTCATTCCCCTCTCCCTTGCTGAAGTCCTTGCTCAGAGTCTGCCTGTAAAGCCACATCATCTGCTTACAGTAACGTTGTTGATCTGTGCCCTCCAACCTGTTTGCTAATGTAGTCCATCATAATCATAAACAAAAATAAACATACCGTATTACAAGCATGGACCCCCCCCACCCCCAAATTATATCTAGAATATTGGAGAAAATAGTTGATACAAAAACTAAGTTAATAATGCACAAGTTATGCAACATAAAATTTCCAGACAGTAAGCAAAAAGTGTATTAATACAGTGCATACTACCATTCTAGATGCGTTCATGGACAAGGTAAAAAGTATGCAAGGGACTTTCATGCATGTCTAGTCTCAGATGTTTCTAGCTCATAGACCTTAGTTGTGCAATGGGCGGCAATGGTGGTGCAGTGGTTAGAGTTGCCACCTCACAGCAAGAAGTTCTCTGGTTCGATCCTTGGTTGGGGTGCCTTCTGTGTGGAGTCTGCATATCCTCCCTGTGGTCACATGGGTTTCCCCCGGGTGCTCTGGTTTCCTCCCACATCCCAAAGACATGCTGTAGGTGGATTGGATACTCTAAATTGGCCCTGGGCATGAATGTGTGCGTGTGTGTGCCTTTTGTGGAAGGTTGGGCATCGGGCTGGCAACTCAACACCATAAAACTCCACTGCCAATCATGAGCGGACAGGTGATCCGCTGTGGTGACCCCTAACCGGGAAAAGCCAAAAGAAGAAGAAGACCTTAGTTATGCAAGAGCTTGCATAGAGCAGTATGCAGTGCATAAATAGATATAAATTATCACAGGCTCTGAAATGAATGCAAAACAATATGTAAATGAAGCAAATGAAAAATGCTGCAATTCAATATCAGTGCAGACGCTATCCTTCTTGTGTGCCCTGATATAAGGAAAATAATGCAGCTATACAGCAGAACAGCAACTAGCAGACAATGCAGATGCAGCAGTTTGTGTAGAGTAGCACTATATTTCCCAAGCCTATAGCTGTGTTGACTAGGAATGTAATCAACACAGATCTGGAGCTCATAAACATTGTAGGCAGTGCCTGACCTACCCTGCCCCATTGATGGACAGATACTAGATCACTATACAATGGATCAGGCTATTGTTTGGAGTTTGGTCAACATATTTTATCCACATGCTCAGTCACAGAGAATGCAATATTTTCCTGTATCTGATGAAAATAAGGCACATGTATCTCTTGCCACCTTAACCGCAAGAAACTTTTGGAGAACATACATGGGGTATTTCCCAGGCTGCTGCATCACAGAGGTATACAACATATTTTTCAGTGTTATGCTGCTACATATTAATGAACACATATGTTTTTTCAGTATTGAATAGGAGAAAGCCAGCAATGAGTGCCACAGACTGCATTCATGTGGCTATAAAGGCTTCCCCCCGGCCTACAGTCCTGGAGATACTACCAGGTATTCTGCAATGCACAGAGGATGGTTTGTGTGTATATTTGTGCGTTTGTGGGTGTGTGTAGGTATGGCTGTGTGTGTGTGTGTGTGTGTGTGTGTGTGTGTGTGTGTGTGTGTGTGTGTGTGTGTGTGTGTGTGTGTGTGTGCATACGTACGTGTGGATATGGCATGCTGGTAGCTCATATGATTCTCACAACTTGCATATGTCATACCTATATGTCTATTTCCATCATGCTGATTTTTCACAGGGTCATTTTGTTCATAAGTGTATGCACATTGTGTAAAATACATGCTGACATATACATACACTCTATGTATGTACCCAATACCCCCCCCCCCAAGAAATGTATTGCGTTTGCAGGTGATGCTGGATACATCTTTCAGTCTTGGGTCATGACCTCTAAGCACAGCCCTAAAACCATTCCTGTAATGAATTTTGATGTTGCTAATGTCCCGATATTGAACATTATGGAATATTGTTTTGGGCTACTGAAGGCACAGTTTTCTGCCTGGATACATATGTGGCTTCCCTACAGTACTTACCTGACATAACCTAAAAGATAATTGCAATCTGAACCATGTTCCATACAATGATAATATGGAGACTGAATCAGCATCTCAGCTATGTGGCTGTGATATACAGTCCAGACACAGAGCAGCAGCAGCAGGTGAGGCCGATGACAGTTGTCAGCAACAGGATGAGGTGTGGCCAGCAAGAGTCACTAAGTAGTGACAGGTGCAATGCAAGGCAATGCTGGCAAGCTGGCAACACCTTGTTAGCAAATTTTGTGAGCCAAAGAAATAAAAATACACATAATGCATACAGTGGTCCTAGCAGGCTTAGCTAGTCAGTGGACAATCTGATATCTCTGTGCATCAGACAGTAGCACAGTACAACATTGATGGAGGGTGGTGCATGTGTACCATTTTGATGTAAGTGCATCATACATGTGGACCTGAACTGGGAATGTATGTAACAGGAAAGCCCCAAATTGCATACTCATCTAGAGCTCTCCTTAGTTGGACCATTACACTCGCTTCAGATTACATTATCTTCTCTTTAAATGTTACTTAAAGTGTCACCTTTTCTCCTGACAGTTGCATAGTATATGTAACCAATATTACTTACTTCTCGGGAGCGCTGCTTGTGTGAATGTGCAAACAAAATGAGAGCTTGACTTAGTATTTTTTGAATTTTACTCGTGACTATGCTCCATGGCATAGCATTAAGATGTAAAGTAGTGTGTGTGTGTGTGTGTGTGTGTGTGTGTGTGTGCATGTGTGCACAAGTTGTGTATATAATAACCAATGTGTTCATACTGTAAGTCTTAGCTGAACAATAAAATATTATTTTGCTAGTTAATATTTGTGTAGCATATTATTTGTGTTTTCTCTTTATGGAAAGTTTTAGAAAGCATTTGTTGAAGTATACTTTACTCAGTCATACTATTTCAGCTAACACACAGGCATACATCCATCTATCCATTCTTATATAATTAAATACATAAATAAGTAAATGTGTATACAGTTCAAAATCGTTCAATCATCAATGAACATATACCCATAACTACCGTTTTTTTACACCTGTGATCAAATGTAGCTGTAACTTCAATACAGCATAAATGTTTGATGACTACTGCTGTTAGTGCTTTTTAATTCATTTTTTGAACTAATTTTGAAAGGATAGTTCTATTTTAAAGTATGCTTAAAGCAAGTAGAATAGGAAGTAAATATTCTCTCCTGGAAATTTTTGCAGTCTGGTGTACCTATATTTATTAATGGAAATATTGTCTGAAAGTATTATTACATGTAACTGTCCATACCAATTTAAATTCTTTGAAATATGACTAAAATAGTGCTATGAAATAAAATTGCAGTTTTCCTAGCATATTAAATAATTCACATTTAAAAGAAGTGTGGCTGTTTGGATTTGTACTCTGGAATACAAGAGCAGAATGCATGCTTCAATTATAATCATCAATTTAATGATCACCCTAGATAGAGAGGTAAATAACAAAAGTTTTTTTTTTTATTAAATTAGTTTATAATGAGCGACAAATTTATAATCAAATTATAACAACGAACAACACACAACACAATACAATATAAATGATTTATAAAGCATGTTTAAATATATATTTTAGACTTATTTTTTGCCCCATTCTGAAGAAGAACAGTATGCAGTTTTGTGTCAGTCATTCAGAAGGGCTAAAAACAAAATGAAACTACTCTTCATGGTTTGTAACTAGAATGAACTGTAGCTGCCACAGGCATAGAACTGTTTGCATTTTTTTTAATGGGAGTGTCTTTTGCAAGTTCAGATAAAGGATGTCAAGTACCCTGGAGCAAGACTTGCAAATTCTGCATCAGCTAACATGAGCTCATAAGTATGAATTATCTGGTTTAAAAGCAATTCCACCAATCGTGAACCATCAATTAACTTTTTTTTCATTTAAGCTTCCTTAATGCGCAGGTCTGTTTTCTATTTCCTTCTCTTTCTGTATGGAGAATTAATATTTAAAAAGCTAGGCATTGCACAGAAAGGTGCTAATGAAACATGAACCACTTTCATTTTACAAAAAAAGGGGAGAAAATAAAATAATAAATGTTGCTTAACCTAGGATAGATTTTAAGATGAAGGCTTTGAAATCCGTGCTGACTAATATGGTACTGACCTAAAAAGAAGCCTTCACTTCATGCACTGGACCATTTGTCTCCATGGCAACAGTTGTTACCAGTAACATGAAAATGTATTGCTGTTAACCGAAGCCACATTTAGTTTTCAGTTGAATACAGCAGCACCTGGGTGCAGAATGCTGAAAGCAAAAACCATTTAAAGGTATAGAACAGTTGTGGCTTTTCCTGTGAACACATTGCATATCTCATTTACTAAAACAGCTACAGAAAAAGAGAAGAAGCTTGATTCTGTGTCATTTTAATATTACTGCTTTAGAAGAATGCTTTCATTTATTTTGAGGAGAGTTTGCAACTCTTAAAGAAAGCTTTGTTTGATTTGCTAGGAAAAAAAATATTTTTCGTTAGTCTGCAGCTGAGTAGAGAAAAGGAAATGTATAAGTCTTGCATGTATAAAGCAAGAGATGCAAAGCCTTTGTATGCTCCAGTTCTAACACAGCAATGTATGTGTGATATAAAAAAGTGTTACTTTATGTCATCAGTTTCTGTTTCCTGTTTCTGATGCTCTCCTACATATGCCTGATAAAAGATAGACCAATGTTTTATAAGCACACAAGGCTATGTTGTTATTATACACATGCAGGTATATAATTCACTTATTGCCTTGCAATGCATGATGCTTTTTTTTATATTTCTAGTCAAACATTATGTCAACATTTCCAGACGCCACAACCACTTATTACTTTGATCCATTTATTTATACTTGTCACAACAATATCACACTACATGGTAATGGATGTATTTAATCCTTTAGGATAGATATATCAATAGTTTATGTTTTCCAGTGAAACGATGCAGCTTCATCTTACTTTGTGGTAATAGTTCTTGTACAACTAAAATACTCATGCAAGATATTATAGCACTAAGCATATTGACAATCTTCATGTATATTTTGGGCTGAGCACTTAGTGATATTTATCATCAGTCTATACAGCAACCACTGTAACATTAGTCTGAGATATTTGCTTTGATGAAATAGCTGGGAGATCATACATTGCTTATGAATAATGCATACCTAATGTGATGCTTAATTTGGGACAACCTTCTCTGAGCCCAACATATACTGAATGTTGTGTTGATCATAACCAGCTCCGACACAGGGGCCACTGCTGGTGTGCTGCTATTCTGTTCTTAGATGGTTACCTGTGTGATTCACATTTTTGTTACATTTGGGAGTCAGATGTGTTATCATAATAGGTACTACAGAGTAGGGGCTTTTCCCTCTTCTTAAAACATACTGTGAATTGTAGTATTATGGAGGTGCAGGAGTTGCATTCACTCACAAGCAAGGTGTCGGGTCAAGGGTGTGGATCCACATAAAGCATTTAATTTGGGAACCCTTTCTGTTGGTGAAGGGCCAGGTAATTGCATCTCAGAATGTCAAGCCTGAGAGCTGATCATATCCTGTCATGATGACAACAACTGTTGAAGTGGAGAAAGTAAGTGTTCCTCAAATTTTCCCTCTTTTTCCAAGTTATATGCTCATGGAGTTGGTATATACAAACTCTCATAACATGTCTACACACGTGGCATGTCAATGACTAATGAGATTTGGCTTTATTGGTCTGAATGTACCCATAAAGATTTAAAAAGTGAAAAGTCATTGGTATTCAGAAGTCATGTAGTTGAAGCACTGGTATAAAGGGGTCATTTACATATATCCTATGGGCCTCCACTACAGGAAGTTTAAGATATTTTACAGTAAATACTTTAACATGGCTGAGACTTTCTTGCAGGTCTTACAGTTTTTTTACTGACTGCTTCTCTGTGGAACCTTTTTATCCTTTGCTTGGATAATGTTTGGGATATTTAGCAGGCACCTTAATGTTTATGGCCATCAAACAGGGTTTTAAGCCCAGTGTTTCTAAATTATAGACAAATAATCCACATTTGCTTTTCTGATTAGGTCACAAAAAGGCTTAAATACTGCATGTCTACAGCTAGTGTGATTTGGCTTTATTGGTCTGAATATACCCATAAAGGCATAAAATGTCATTTAGAAGCCATGTAGCCAGAAGTCTGGTATGTTCTGAAGGAGTCATTTGCATATATCTCATGGGCCTGTTCTACAAGAGGTTTACTATTACATAGTGAAGAACTTAACTTGGCTGAGGCTTTCTTTTGCAGTTTTACTGAATGGTTTATCTGTGTAGCCTTTTTACCCTTTGCTTAAACAAATGAACACACACACACACACACACGTGTGTGTGTGTGTGTGTGTGTGTGTGTGTGTGTGTGTGTGTGTGTGTGTGTATATATATATATATATATATATATATATATATATATATATATATATATATATATATATATATATATATATATATATATATATATATATATATGAGTCTACTTCACATGATCGAACGTTCAAATGTACGAATGCCATATGGCCGAGACCATATGATCAAACATTTGAATGTTCAAAAATGTGCAGTAGACCTGCAAAACACAAACAACACAAAATAAACTGTGTATAGCAAGGGGGGCAAGCCTCCCTGCACCCCCCAACCCCCACAAGTAAAATATACTTACTCCGAGATTGCACTACAGCGAGGACAAGGGAAATCTCCTGGTCTGCCCTGTATGCTAATCCCCGTTAAGAATTTTGAAGTTTTAAAACTTCGAACATATGGTCTTTGATCATATGGGTTTCGAAGTTTTAAGATTTGAAATTCTGAAGGGGACCCATATATATGTGTGTGTGTGTGTGTGTGTGTGTGTGTGTGTGTGTGTGTGTGTGTGTATGTATATATATATATATATATATATATATATATATATATGTGTGTGTGTGTGTGTGTGTGTATATGGTTCCCCTTCACAAAGTCAAACGTTCAGAAACTCGAAATGCATATGGCCGAAGCCATATGCTTGAATTTCTGAAGCTCGACTTCATGAAAGGGAGCTGAAAAACAGAAAAACATAACACAACAACGTATTTCTGCAGGGGAGCAAGCCCCCCCTGCACCCCCCACACCCCCCATTACTTATTTATTCCAACTCCGAAATCGCACTACAGTTCAGAAAGGGAAATCTCCCGTTCTGCGCTGTATGCCGTTCCCCATTCACAGAGTCGAGCTTCCACAATTTCGAGCATATGGTCCCAACCATATGACTTTCGAGATTGTGGCCGTTCGACTTTGTGTAGGGGAGCCATATATATATATATATATATATATATATATATATATATATATATATATATATATATATATGTATATATATACATTACTGCCTAGTTGAAAGTATCTATATTTATATAACATTGTACTCATAATTTTGGAGTATAGGGTTTGTCCCCAGATTAGAGAGTGCAGAAGGCTTGCTTGTTTTATGATCTTGGGTGTGTTGCTGTTTTAGTTAGTGACCTAACAAAGTTTTAGATGGTTTGGGATGAATTAGTCATGTGTCAGTTAAATGAGATATGATTATTCATATTGACTCATTTCACTTGGTTGTTTTCTTTCTTTTGCAAATAATATTTCATCTAAAGGGTTTGTATGATTAACTTTATGTCTAAACTAAAAGATCTAAAGACTTGGGATGCCACCATGTCAAATGAGTGACATTCATGAGATCATAGAACATATAAAAACATTTTTTATAGGGTGGGAATTCCCCTGCAATCCTAGTGTGGAAACAAGCCCCCACAGACACTATCAATAAAGATATCTACTTTGTGATCACGCAATGTCAGAGAAGAGGTATACAGTGGAAAACAGAAGTAAAATCTATCTTCCCCGTGTCCACATGTAGTCATCCAATGAAACATCAACAAAAGGGCACTTGCGACTTTCTTGTTTTAATGTTGATAGTCTCTCACTGTTCCAAGTTGAGAAATTGCATATGTTTCCCTCTGTAATGTTTTAGAGGTAACAATCTTTTGGGAAACTGCCTGTTACCTCTTATTATGACAGGGAGAGGAATTGACCAATTTCATCTCATGATGCTTGTAGATAAATCGTTAAGCAAAAAGGCATTCACAACTACATGTATCACCTACAGTTTCTCCTGTTACCACAGTAGTCATAATAAGAATCTTAATGCAATCTATAGTCTACTGGGACAGCACAGCATAGTGGTTAAAGAACTGGGTGACAAAGCTAAACAGTTACATTTGAAATGAGTTAGCTCTGTTTTGCCTTTCACGTGACCTTTAGCATGGCTACTGAATTCCTGGGTTCCCCATTCTCCCCTGTAAAAGAAACTAGAGAGTTCCATTGGACAATCTGGTTACCACAATGCAAAAATAAAATTGAAAATGACATGTATCCTTCATTTGTATGGCTAACATGCGTATTGTTTGTATGTGTGCATTTTCATCTGGAAGTGCAGAAAATGTAATGTGTAATAACCATAGTCATTGTTTTTTTTTCATTTGTCCAGGAAAAAATATCAGCAGATCTCAAATTAGACTCTCTTGACTATTGAATATGGCATTGTCAACCAGAGCACTTATTCACCACAACATGTACTTTTTATCATATTTACAATTTTTACCATCACCTGCTTGCCTTGCTTGCTATTCTGTACTGAGAACATGGCTTCATTTTACACACACAGACACACACACACACACACACACACACACACACACACAGACACATATACATATGAGGTTTGGGCACAAACTAATTTGTCATGGGACATCTTCGATGTTGAGGGTAGGTGGAGTAATTGGGGTGGGGGTAGACTGGGGTTGGGGAAGGGATTAAGTGGGGATTCTAAGTTTAATATGAGGTAAACTGGGTAAGGAAGGGTTACATTTTGAAGGAAGGAGTGAAGAAGTGAGGAAGGTGCAGGACGGGGCTTAGAGTAGTTTATGTGTGGGTAGTTGGTTTAGGGACCACATTTTTCCCCCTGTAGTGTTTGGATGGATGTAAGTATTTTGGGTTAAAAATGAGAGTTTGGACGCTGGTTATTCTGGCAGGGTGAGCGGAGGTACGCTATCCTGATGAATGGTTAAAAGAAGTTCTCTTGTGACTAACAAATAAATTGGAATGATGCAATAAAGAATAACGTCATGATGCAATATGTTATGCTCTTTATGAATTCAATATAGGGATGTCAAAGGTCCATTTTGGTGTGTTGTCTCTTTATTGTAGATGTAATGTGACAATTATAGGGTTGCTATCACATACTGGAACTTGTGCAAGTTCGAACCCCATATGGTCGAGACCATAAGTTTGAACTTGTACAAGTTCGAGCGTTTAAATGGAAATCTCCGTAAGGGGAGGTTTCCATTCATTTCAATGTGGTGTGATCGCGGAGTTGGTATATTTACATAGCGGGGGTGTTGTGGGCACAACCCCTCATGTGGGGGGTGCAGTAGGGCTTGCCCCCCTGCTTACAACAGTATATTTTGTTTTTACTTCTTTTTTTTTTTATCACTAGTCGAAGTTTTGTAACTTCGAACAGAATGGTTTGAACATTCCATGTTCGAAGTTATAAGACTTTGACTATGTGATATAGACCCAAAACATACATACAGATATATATATATATATATATATATATATATATATATATATATATATATATATATATATATATATATATATATATATATATACATGGATTCACTTCGGAATCTCAAATTTCCGAAACATCGAATTTCATATGATTGAGACCATATGATCAATGTTTCGGAATGTTGAGATTCCGAAAAAAAAACTTTTTCAATCTTTCTGCAGGGGCCAAGTCCCCCTGCACCCCCCACACCCCCCACACCCTCACTACTGAAATATACAAACTCCGAGGAAAAGGGAAATCTCCTGTTACTCGCTGTATGCAGATCTCCATTCAGAATTTCAAAGTTCTAAAACTTCGATCATATGGTCTCGACCATATGAATTTTGAGGTTTTAGGATTTCGAGATTCCAAAGGGAACCTATATATATATATATATATATATATATATATATATATATATATATATATATATATATATGATATTTGTTGAACAGGTTAGTCTGACTGGACAATAGCCCTTTTTCAGCAGAGATGTGAGGAGAAAAGCTCCAATAGAAAAAAAAACAGAAGCAAAGGTAAATAACATCAAATAACAACATTCAAAAATAATGTACAATATATACATCATAATAGAGCAGAGTCAGTTCTGTACTTAAAATAATATAGGAAAATATCATAAGAGGTTATAAGCTAGTGGAAGTTATAGGAGAAGCAGAAGATTTGCATAAAGTACATATATATATATATATATATATATATATATATATATATATATATATATATGTGTGTGTGTGTGTGTGTGTGTGTGTGTGTGTGTGTGTGTGTCTGTGTGTGTGTCTATATATTCATGTATTTTTTATCTAATTATCTCTATCTATATATCTATCTAACTATCTATCTATCTATCTATCTATCTATCTATCTATCTATCTATCTATCTTCCATCTATCTTCGAGACGTTTGGTTGAATGTCTATTAGGTTAAATTGCAAATAACTGAATTTAAATGATTGAAAGCCAATTTTATTGAAACAGCTTTTGATCAAATCCAAATCACTGAAACATCATGGCAAATTGGATATGACCTTGAGGCTCTTTTGTATTGTAACTTCTATGATACTATGATACAATGAAAACTGCCCAAGGGAAATGGTTCTAAAAGATTTTTTTTTTTCAGAAGGAAAGCTCCCTGCACTCCTCCCTTACTTAAATATATTAAGTCCTTAGGTGAACAACTGGAAAAAAAGTTAGCACACCACACATAGGGAAGCACTATTAGTGCACAAACAGAAACCACTCCACCAGTGATTATGTATAGGTAATAGGGAATCACTATTAGTGGACAAACAGAAACCACACCACCAGTGATTATGTATACGTAACAGGGAATCACTGTTAGTGTACAAACAGAAACCACACCACCAGTGATTATGTATAAGTAATAGGGAATCACTATTAATGCATATAGGTAATAGGGAATCACTATTAATGCACAAACAAAAACCACCACCACCAGTGATTATGTATAGGTAATAGGGAATCACTATTAGTGCAGAAACAGAAATCATGCCACCAGTGATTATGTATAGGTAATAGGGAATCACTATTTGTGCACACAAACAGAAACCACACCACCAGGGATTATGTATGGGTAATAGGGAATCACTATTAGTACACAAACTGAAACCACACCACCAGGGATTATGTATAGGTAGCACCAATCACTGGATAAAACATTTTTATGTAATTCTACATATTATAGAACTAGGCATAGATATGTCACATTCAACCACATTCAGTTTCAATGAAATAGTCATTCGGTTAACTGGACTTTTTAGTTATTTTAACATAATGTATTATTTAATGAAATTGCCATTCAACCAAAGACATCCCACTTTCTGTCTCTGTCTTTCTCTCTTAGTGTATATATTATATATAGATATACAAGTGCACACATACACACTATAAAATTGTAATGAAATCACATTAATGACTTGAAATTTCTCTTAAAACTCACATAAATAATTCTCACCTTTAATCTAATGAAAATAGAATTTCAGTTTTTGAAAACCATAAATCAGTATCCTCTGTTGTAACAGAAGAAAAGTTCAGCATCACAGAGAGGAGAGGACAAAGCACTCTGGTAAAATATCATCTGTCGTAAAAATGTACTTTTTGGCACTGCTGAAGAGCTAGTGAATAGTCGCAGAGGTCAGGGGTCACAGCTACACATCTGTGTTTATGGTATTAAGTAGTAATATGTAGGGATTCAAACCATGACTTTATGCTAATAACAAAATCTCTACAACACGAGAGCCACAGTGATTCACAGTAATAAATGTGCTTTGAGAACAGAAGGCTTTACAAATGATGGAACCCAGGAAAGTTGGGGAAGTGAACAAGACAATTCAGAGATCCAAATGTAACGTAAATGCTGCAAACTAATCCAATTCACGTAAACCAAGAGAAATACGCCAGGACCAGTGAAGCTATAATGCACCCTTTAATTTAACACAGCCAGCTGAACGAAAAATAACAAAACAAGAAAATAACTCCGAAAATCCTGAGCAGTTCAATTAAAAGCAGTTGCAAAAGTGCATTGCAATTAAGCGCTTTCATCCACTCAATCGTGGACTTCTTCAGAATCGCATAGTAACATAGTATAATACATTTTATAGACTTTTTGGCGCCAACATTTTAACATAAATTTAAAGTGATATTCGTTCTATACTTTCTATACATCGCTTATTTTCTTGTTTTGTTATTTTTCGTTCAGCTAGTTGTGTTAAATTAAAGGGTGTATTATAGCTTCGCTGGTCCTGGCATATTTCTCTTGGTTTATGTGAATTGGATTAGTTTGCAGCATTTACGTTACATTTGGTTCGTTGTTATGGATAACCAAGGGGAAATGGCCACCGGGAAGCGTACGCCAGACAGCAAGGACAGCAGGGACGAAATTAGTGAGCTGCGTATGGAGGTATCGTCATTGAAAGGTGAAGTAACAAGGTTACTTGAGTTTATGACTCAATTGGAGCCCCAACACATTGGCTTAAATAACATTCAACGAACAAGTGAACTATCTAGTTCTAGTGAAGCAGATTTTGTGATACCGAATGCGCAACGTTCATTGTGTTCTAGCAAGCAAAAAAGCATGGGCATTGATTTGCATAATAAGACACAAGAAAATAGTAAGTTAACAGAGAGAGACTTTACATTTGACTTTTCTCTATACAATTTTGACAATGCAGTTGATGAATCTAAACGTACAGGAACTAAGCCTAAGCGTGTGATGGCAGGCAAAACATTTTCTTCTGCCATCTTAGGAAGTCTGAATAAGGATATTTTTAATAAAAATAAACAACAAAACTCAAGCCCTAGAGCTACGAGCTTGGTGTCTAACAATAATACCAAAAACATGTGTAATGATGGTATTAGAGGACAATTGGAAGACTTTTTGGTGGTGGATGTATGCTTTGATGGTGATAAGAAAAGTGAATATTCAAGAAAAATGTATAGTGAACAAAAACAAGGAACTTTAAAGCAAAATATTTATGTTTTGGGTAAATATATATAGGCATTATTAGAGGCATTAAACTAGATAATGCCTATTTGAATAAATGCATTACAATGAATGTTGTCCCCAAGGGACTAAGATTTTTCAAGAGACCTATGGGTATAGATCTAAATGATAGTAACTGTAAGGAATTTGAGGAATTATTAAATAGATTTGGTATTGATTTTATGAGGCTATTGGTGAAAAAGAATGATGAGAAGTTATGCAAATACATAGAAATGGCAGAGTTATTGAATAAAAATATTACGGAAGATTTGGTTTTTGATCAATGGGAGAACTTGCATCACAAACAGTTTACCGAAGCGGATAAAAAAGCTAACAATATTACGGAAAGAAAAGTTAAAAAACTAGAGAGGGATATAAGAGAATATAAGGGAGGGAATGTGTATGAGTGGAATATAGACTACCAATATAAAAGTCATAAATATCAGATGACATCTTATGATCGAAATAACAATAACTTTTATGGGGAATCCAATAACAATTATATTAAACGGGATTTTCAGTGGGGCTACGGTCAGGATCTAAACGAGAATCCGGAGAGAAATTGGAAATGGAAAGGGAATGGGAGAAGAGGGACACAGAAGTACTGGAACAACCAGAACTGGAGACATCGAAGGAGGTAGGAAGTGAATTTGGTATGTGTACCAATCAGAAGGTTAATGAACAGAATTATTTAAATTATGAGGAAGAAACAAACAACAAACAAGTTATGTGTCAATATAAAGGATTCAATATTTTTAATTACACAGACTTAACAATTGGAAAGGAATATTTTTCCCTCTTTTCTAAAGGCTTGAAATATGTGCCTTATGAGAACTTCAGGGTTGTTGACAGTGTTATAGATATCAAAAGATATACTAGGAAATTAAATTTAGCTTTACATTTTAAGGAAGTAACCAGAGAGAAAGAAAGTGGAGACTTAAAGAAAAAGAGCACTTTCATACCACCCTCACACCCACAAGTCTCCCTTTTTGATAAACTGATAATAATAGATATATATCAGTTAAAAAACACTATTTAGGGAGACAAAAAATATGGTAATTTGAATGAAGAGGAGATTTCATTACTACATAAACTTATGAATGATAGAACAGTAAGAGTAATGAAGCCAGATAAGGGTGGGGGAATTGTATTATATGATAACAATGTATATGTCAACAAAATGTTTAATATCCTGGTAGATTCTGGGAATTATGATAATATTTCTTTGAATCAGATCAATATTGGATACAGACGTATTAATATGTTTCTTGAAGATATGTTGATTGACGATAGAACTGACGTGGAATTATACAATTTTTTGAAAGTGGATCATCCAGTAATGGCAACTATAGTAGGAGTGCCAAAAGTACACAAAAATGCACTTGACCCACCCTTCAGGCCTATCATATCAGACAGTCGATCCAAGACATTCCCTATGGGACAACTTATTGACAAATGGTTAAAACATATATATGCCAGAGTCCCCCATCTAATTAAGGATTCTTGGATGTTTTTGGGATCACTGACAAACGATATTTGGAAGAAGGATATAATTTATGTGACTATTGACGTAGTAGATTTATTTTCCTGTATCCAAAAGGAACAGGGATTACAACGTTTTAGCAATAGTATATATGAGTATTCCACATTGGATTGGGAGAAAACAAAGGTAATTATGGAATTGATGAGCATCATTCTGGACCATAACTACATTTATTATGAAGGTGAATTTTAAAGACAGACCAGAGGAGTAGCCATGGGGGCATCCTGTGCCCCTATATTTGCCAATTTAGTCCTTTTGGATTGGTAAAAGGAAACTGTATTCAAAAGCCAATATTATAAATACATCAAATTATATACAAGGTTTTTAGATGACATATTTATATTATGGGATGGTGAAGAAATAATACTGGATGAATTTGTAGCATATTTGAACAAAAGCAGTTCATTCCTGAAGTTTACTTATAATCAAAATAGAAAAGGAATTTCATACTTAGATACCTATGTTTCTAGTACAAATGAAGGTTTTTCCTCTCGCATATATAGAAAAAATACATTTTCTAATAATTATTTGGAATATATGAGCTATCACCCCCTAAAAATGAAGAAAAACATTTTTAAAGGGCAATGTATTCATGCAGCAAGAATGACTTCAAAGCACAAAGAAATGATAGAGGAAATTGAATTTATTAGTAATTTATTCCTAGACAGAGGGTATCCTAAATATATTATTACTGAAATTAAAACATATGTAATTGAACAATGGGGGATTAAATATTTCCCTGTATTAGGACGTGAGAATATGAACAACACTTTGGTAAAAAATGATGATAAAGGTTACAAAAGAGCATGTATTATTTATTATACCCCCCAGGCAAACTATATTAAAGAAATGGTGAAAAAATATTGGAATGTATCATTTTATGGCACTGATGTAATTGAAACCTTGGGAGAGTCACCCATTTTTGTATACAAAATGGGAATGAACTTGAAGGCCCTTCTGGAAATGAATACAGGACTGAATATAAATAAAGGTTTCAAACAGGGAACTAGAAAATGTGGAAACTGCTTGTATTGCAAAACCATTAATGAGGAAGACAATTTGGTATTAGACAGTATAAACAACACAAGAGTTAAATTTGTCAATGGTAATTGCAATACTATGAATATTGTATACTTAGCCACATGTCAACTATGCAGTTGTTTTTACATAGGTAAAACAGAAAGGAAATTTAGAAGGCGAATATATGAACACTTATACGCAGTTAAAAAGAAAGATAGTAGAAATGCCTTAAGCCGACATATCCAAGAGACTGACAAAAAACATCATTTTAAGTTTGCGATCTTAGAAAGGGTAAACTATAATATTAGGGGAGGAAATCTAAAGACATATTTAGTGGCTAGAGAGGCTAAATGGCAAATTTTAACCGATGCCTCCACAAAACCAGGAATAAATGAATATATAACATTAAGACCATTTCTAGCGTAGAGTATTTTATTGATGCAAGGTATGATATATTAAGTTATTGAATTGATTTATATTTTTACTTTGCTATCAATGCATTTTAATTGTTTTTATATATATATACATTATACATTAATATACTTTTTTTAAATTATAGTAATCAAATACTGCACATTTTATATATATATATATATATATATATATATATATATATATATATATATATTTTAATATTTAATATTTGTTATATTTATTATATTTATTGCAAATTAATGGATACAAGACATTTTTAACACTATTTTTCAATACCTTTTTTAGTGCTAATATTTATTAACTACAATTTATAATATTCAATAGAGTACATATGATTTATTTAGGGCATTTATTCTCTAATATGTATATTGCCTATTTGCAGTTATTGGTTTAATAGTTTGGCACATGTTATTGTTTTTCTTGCTTTTATGCTTTTATCATATGGTTTAAATATACATTTATATGTTTTTTTAAAATAAATGTACGAGTGTTATTAGATGTATAGCATGTGGAAAGGTAATTATATACCACAGGTTTCATTCATATCATAATATATACATTGTATTTGCAAGGTACATCTACAATTTAATTATTAATAGTATACCATAGTATACAGCATCCAAGATAGGAGGTGTTATACTGTATAAAATTGATTTTTACATGCTAATTCAGGCATTGTACATTGGAACATATTGTATATTGATCTTCACTGGAAATATGTACTAATTGATAGTCAAGCGATGTATAGAAAGTATAGAACGAATATCACTTTAAATTTATGTTAAAATGTTGGCGCCAAAAAGTCTATAAAATGTATTATACTATGTTAGTATGCGATTCTGAAGAAGTCCACGATTGAGTGGATGAAAGTGCTTAATTGCAATGCACTTTTGCAACTGCTTTTAATTGAACTGCTCAGGATTTTCGGAGTTATTTTCTTGTTTTGTTATTTTTCGTTCAGCTGGTTGTGTTAAATTAAAGGGTGTATTATAGCTTCACTGGTCCTGGCGTATTTCTCTTGGTTTACGTGAATTGGAACAATTTCAGAGATGGTATAGAATCACAGAACAAAATAAAATACCATAGTAAGTAATCTAATATTGATAACTTCTGTCATGCTCACTTAAGTGAAGTGAAATTCATAATTAAGGTAAGCAATCCCAAGTGCAGGAAAAATTATGTGAATTGAACAAATCAAACCTATAAGGAGTCTGGGGAGCTTCACACGGAACAGTCCAATCCAGTCCAGTGCTGGGGCCAATGAATCCATTTTAAACCAAGTGTACATGTTCCTCTTCAAAAAAAAAAAAAGAATAAAAGAAAAAGAAAAAAGAGAGAGAGAGAGAGCAGTTAGAACATTGATACAAATAACCAGAAACTCAGAGAACTAATAAGCATGAAAAAGAAACACAGACTCAGGGAAGCATGTTAGATAAATATATTCCGATCTGGAACAGGCGCATCTCTGCACACACACATACTAGCAGTAGGGGTTTGAGTCTTTGACTCTAGACCACAAATGCCTTATACAGACGACACACACAAGCAAACACAGACACACACAGTCAATGTGTGTGTGTGTGTGTGTGTGTGTGTGTGTGTGTGTGTGTGTGGGGGGTGGGTGGGTGGGGGTTGAGTGGGGGAGTTCTATTTCAACCTTACAAACCTCAGTGTACTGACATGGAATACTAATCCATGCTACTGAAGTAACTTCAAAACTATTAATTCCAATGAAGTTGAAAGATGATATCACAGAAAAATATTTTTTGTCCAGTGGAGCAATCTACCATGAACCCTTTCCTTCCAATAATGTTCACATTTCAGCTCTGAGGTTAGTACAGCCTGGGAGAAGAGTCAATACAACTATCTTTGTTCCCTTTGCCTTAGCAGTCTTGGACTTTTAATATGTCTGGGATGTGAGAAGTATAAAGGGGCTAACCACCCCCCTCAAAAAATAATATATTGAGTTGCCATTCTCTATAAATATAATAGCTTAGAATGTTAATAAAATAATACGTTCATAGGTTCATAGGTTGGTACTAGGCTATCAGACCTAGGGCCTATACAAGCCTAGCCATAACAATTCCCTGGCTATTTCTTCCCACACTATTTTCTTCCCTGGACCCCTGTCTAGCAGGGCGACTGACGTGATCCCCTGGGTGAATTTCCTTTCTCCCATCCAATCGTCAAGGTTCCTTTTGAAGAGGACCAAAGAGGCACTCTGCTTGACATGTATGGGCAATCTATTCCAGAGTCTGGGGAGTCTCTGGGTCAGGAACCTATCCCTCCAGCATGTTTTGTTTATTGTGATGATAAGGTTTAGATCCCTGGAGCGTGTGGCTCTGAGGGATTGGGATTTCTTTAAGTGTAGCATGTCCAACAGCTCTGGGTTTGACATGGCCTTGTATGTTAAGCAAAGATCGCCCCTGAGTAGATGATATGCGACAGAGTATAGATGGAGTTTTTTAAGGCGGTTAGCGTAGGGCATCTGATGATGATGGGCAAATGATATGCTATGACTATAATAATACTGGTAACTTATTGAAAGCTAAAGAAATGCACTTGTGGGAGATCTATCTTATAAGTTAAAAAGGAATATTAGAATTAATGCACAAAAATATTCTTTTTAGAAAGCATAAGTGATGTGGAAAAGAGGAAAGCAGAAAAAACAGATGCATTGGGATATGACATGAACTCTAGGAGTCTGAACAAAGGGTGGGAATTAGAGACCAGGATGAAGGATACAATATGTAATGTAGCCATCATAACACAAGCATGGTAAAAGAAATTAGAGGATAAGTACAAAATAAGATGCATGTTTTTTTAAAAACTCAAAGAAAAGATTGCATGTAAGGCAGATATCTTTTAGATAGGAAGAAGAGTTAGGATACTTTGGATGAAACAATTTCTTAAATTATGTGTTTGTCATTCAAGTTCATATAACCCCTGCCATTATGTACTCAAAGATCATGGGAATTCACAGAAATGTACGTAATATAAAATATATTTGTAAGGGGCAAGCCGCTTTGTGCCCCTTTATTTATATATATATATATATATATATATATATATATATATATATATATATATATATATACATATGTATCTTCTTCTTTTTCTTTCAGCTTTTCCCGGTTAGGGGTCACCACAGCAGATTATCTGTTTCCATTTCTTCCTGTCCTCTGCATCTGTCACACCAGCCACCTGCATGTCCTCTCTCACCACATCCATAAACCTTATCTTAGGCCTTCCTCTTTTCCTCTTACCTGGCAGCTTCATCCTAAGCATCCTTTTCCTAATATACCCAGCATCCATCCTCAGCACATGTCCAAACCAATGCAATCTCCCACAAGTGCTTTGTCTCCAAACCTTTCAACCTGGGCTGACCCTCTAATATACTTATTCCTAATCTTGTCTACCCTCGTCACACCCAGTATAAATCTTAACATCTTTAACTCTGCCACATCCAGCTCTGACTCCTGCCTTTTTGTCAAATGCCACTGTCTCCAACCCATATAACATAGTTGGTCTCACTACCCCCTTGTAGACCTTCCCTTTCATTCTTACTAGTACTCGTCTGTCACAAATCACTCTTGACACTCTTCTCCACCCACTCCACCCTGCCTATACTCTCTTCTTCACCACTCTTCAACACTCACCATTACTCTAAACTGTTGATCCCAAGTATTTAAACTCATCCACCTTCGCCACCTCTACTCCCTGCATCCTCGCCATTACTCTATCCTCCCCCTCATTCACACAGATATATTCTGTCTTAGTCCTGCTGACCTTTATTCCTCTCCTTTCTAGAGCATATCTCCACCTCTCCAGGGTCTCCTCAACCTGTCCCCTACTCTCAGTACATATCACAATGTCATCTGCAAACATCATAGTCCATATATATTCTTTTTTACCCAAACACTCCTTTGCTTGTATATTTTCAGCCTATGGTCATTCCAACTTGAATAAAGATCAATAGGTGTGTATGTATGTATTTGTGTGTGTGTGTGTGTGTGTGTGTGTGTGTGTGTGTGTGTGTGTGTGTGTGTGTGTGTGTGTGTGTGGGTACGCGCACATGGGCAAGTGCATCAGTGAATGTTACCAATTCATTGTAAACAGCTATGAACATTACCTTAGATATTACAGTTGCAGCATATGTAATATTCTTATTATCATTGTAAAATTATGTTTGGTGTGATTTGTTTTTATATTTTGTTACATTTTTTCTTTTATTGCTGACTAGAAAACCCAAGTTGTGGCTGAAAAGGGTCTTGTGTCCTATCAACCCACCTGATTAACAGATATTTTAACAAATAAATAAGAGATGGATCCCAGATTGATTATGTTATTGTAGCATTAATAAAGCATGAATAGATTTACTTAATATTGGTGATAACACAGAGATTATTTTACTATATGTAGATAATGCAAAGCTGAATGGAAGGAGCTTTGATTACTTTTAGTGCTATGTAAAGGAAAGAAAAAATAATGGATGAGATAAAGCTTTAGAAAGGAAGCACTATACCTAGAAGTTAAGTTGGCCACTTACAGGAAGTGACATATGCCAGCTAATTAATTAATAAGGACATAAATCTCAATCAGCAAATGAATAAGCTACTCCCAAGGGACAGATTTATTACAGAATGGTGTTGAAAGGTTGCAGGCAAAACATAACCCCAAACACACACACACACACACATATACACACACACACACACACACACACACACACACACACACACACACACACACACGCACTCTGGCCATAGCTTCCAATCATTGTGGAACAAGAAAGCAAAACATGGGTTTGTTGCTGAAGCTGAAAGGAAGGCACACATACCATGCCTATTGTAATGCACATCTCTAAAATTATACAGATCATGGAAATAAGTTATGCCATACATCTGCAGATGTATTTACACTGAGTACTTTTAAACTGAACAGAAAGGCAACAAACCATTAGCATTATATCTTTCAATGCAATGACTATAAATCAAGTTAAGTAAGTAAAATCTAATGCAGGAAAAAGGGCACAATATGATAGAAGAGATTACAGAGTTCCCATTATATGATCTGCCAAATGCTGAATGCCATATTAATTTAGGTGGGAGCAACAGCTATTTCTGTTATTTTTTACCTGAGTTTCAGATATGCAGTTAAGGATTTCTGAAGCAGTGATTAGGGCAAACAGATGATTGTGCATAGCTTTGACTTTTCCCTGTCTACAGTGCTTTAATCAATAATAACTTAGATCAGTGATATACTAAACTGTGCAGAGATCTCCATGCAATTAATTAGATGGACTGTAGACTATGCTTTTCTTTAGCACTGGCAGATATACACTGATCAAATTTAAATTCCTGTCTCATTTTATCCTTATATCTTCAATAATATTGTGACTTTTTCATGACTGATCATTTTTATTTTGTAACCAAAAGTACTCTGAGATAAAAAATGCTTAATATTTGGGTGCAGTTGTGCATTGTGTAAATATGCAAGATAAAAATAAAACAAAACTGTTTTTATGAGTAGGAAATGATATGCATGTATAACAAATTCCATATCTGACATACACTATAGAGATCTTTTAACTAATTCAATATGTTTTTCCCATTTGTTCTAGAACTAATGGCTAGATTTATTGTATAATATGAATACCTTTTATATATAAATGTAAAAGGCCTGCAAAAAAGTAATAGTCCTGTTTATAAAAACAGAAGATTGTAGTCTAAAATAAGATGTTCCTTACTACTGCAGATTATTTTATTAACCTTAAGATTCTAATAGATTCATAATTATAATGTACAAGTCTTTGAATGAAGAGTTAATGTATAACTTACTAAAAGAAAACCAATAACATAGTGTGGTAAGCATTTTGCGTCCTTTTGGGGTATGCTGTGACCACAGAACTAATTTTCTACACTGATAGAATGTAGTTGGTAAAGCCCACACATGGTTGATATCTTCCTTTACTATTCTTTACAGAATACATTTTTATTTATTTACTTTCAATGAACTGTAATTAAGTATCTTTTGATCTGGGCAATCATTGCAATAATATTATTAGTCGTTTGCTCTTTTGCTGAATAGATCATTACTGAGCTTTGTAGGATAGACATCCTCATAGTATTAAACCACAAAGAACATATACGGGCTGATATTTTATGTTTTTCCCCTCTGCAGTGTTGTCTAGACACTTATAACTGTATCATTCCCATTAATCATTCTTATCTACATATGTCTTTAATTCTGCTATTCTCAGCCTTTTGTAGTCCTCCCTCTTTTCCTATTGAATAATACAATTCCATATACATGTCCTATCTATTTTAACTTTGCTCTCATTATTTGAACAAGTTTAAACTGTCCATTATACTTTCTATGGAAGACCATTTATCTCTCTCTCTGTCTATCTATCTGGCTATCTATCTATCTATCTATCTATCTATCTATCTATCTATCTATCTATCCATTTTTTAGAATGTTCAGAATAGTGGACATTTGTAATGCAGGCACAAACAATCAAAATGCTGGTATTACTTAGTGGGATCTCTTAGTACAACACAGATTGATAATTTCTCCTTTCCCTTTGTGTAATCTTGTAGTTGGTATATATATATAAGTAGCAGGGGGTGTGGGGACAGAGCCCCCTACATAGGTCTGCAAAAAGTGCTTGCCACATGCAAAAAAATATGTTTTTTATTTTTCAATCTTTTCAGATTGACCAAGTTAGGTTAAATTTTCTGAGTGTTTGACTGTGTGTGTGTGTGTGTGTGTGTGTGTGTGTGTGTGTGTGTGTGTGTGAGTGTCTCTGTTTGTGTGTGTGTGTATTATATATATATATATATATATATATATATATATGTATGTATATATATATATATATATATATATTTATATATATATATATATATATATATATATATATATATATATATATATATATATATATGTATATAGATAGATAGATATAGATATATAAATATATAGATATGTATATATAGGCATTGTTCTGAGTATTTAACCTTTACTTTAAACAAAGTGTATGTTGTGACAGATAGCAGGGCTTACAGAACCTAGATCTGCATCCAGATAATAATGCAAATGGGTGATTAGCCTTAAAAGTTTGCAGTAAATGTACACTGCTGCCTTGAATTAAGACCTCTGCCTGTAGCACAATTTACATGTACACTGTCAGCTCCAGAACAGTTATAATCACTGATGTCACAGGATTTTGCCCACTTCAGTGTGAGCCCAGTGTCTCCTACTGCCAAATTATCAGTTATAATGTAAACTTCCACAAACTGTTTTTCATACAAATATACACACATTATTTACTATTAGGGGCTACTGAGACCTCTCCTCTGACAGTACCAATAACCAGTACTCACAGTAGTCTATCCCTACTCACACTGCTAATCTAATACTAGGTTCTCAGTTACTGATCACACATTTAATGAGACAAACAGCATCACAGTAGAATAGCTGATGATCAGTCTGTCATCAAAACAGTTCACAGCAGCAGTCACACCACTGCTAAGATGGTACCCTTAACCAGAAAAATAAGATATCAGCCACAATCATTCTCAGAAGAACAAGTGACAACTACTTACTTTAAAAAGATCACATAGAAAACAATACTGAAGTTGAACATTCAAAGAAAAATATATGATTTTATATGGACAGACTATTGACAGCAGAAGTCTAACTTCACTTGTAATTGTTATTTCTAATTACTTATGGCTTGCGATTGAAATTAAATGAAAATAAACTAAAAAAAAAAATCTGTAATCTGAGCAGATATATGTGGCTTCCCCTGCCTGTTAAAACTGCCGATCTGCAAACAATAGTCCCTGACGAAGAGAAAGAAAAAGACAGTAAGGGCTTTGGTGAATTATGTTCACTGATGGTTAGCCACATTTTACAAACTCCAAATAACATTCCCTGATAACAAGAAGGAAAAGGTCAGTACAGGCTGTGATGTAGTACACTCCACAGATGCTAGTTACATTTCAAATACAAATTGAGTCTGTATTTTCTTTTGAAATAATCAGCATAATGCTCAGACAATTCTGTTAAATGGTGATAAATGCAGCTTCTGATGGAAGCAGCACGCAAACAACCATGAACAGCTGTATACTATTAAAAAAAAGTAGTTCTCAACTTTATATATGCAATGAAAAACTCAATTATCAGCATTTTAAACCCAAGACAATATGTATCATCTGATATATGTCATCGCCTATATCTAGGAATTCATAGGAAACTGCCTCCTGAATGTGTAGTTTAACTCATGTATATATAGAACATTTGTTTTGCATTTCTTCCACAGTTTTTCTTTTGTTCCCTTCAGTGTTGTACATCTAACTTCTATGTCTTCTTCTTGCGCATCTCATTTTTGTTGCATTACTAGAACTAGATGTATAATATTTTGTGTTACTTATTGTGGCACTTTCAAAAATATATATATTTGACAGTGTATATCCAGCATTCAGGTTGCTCCCATATTTGCGGTCCTTGGAAAGCGTTGGCACTACACTGTTTTTTGTAAGATGATACAATGACATCTGCTGTTTATCTTTTCTGTCATATTAAAACATCCAGTTACTTTTCTGTTACATATATGTTAGAAAAAAATATTTCCTTTTAAAACTAGGCATTTATTTGTTTCTTTTGTTTGTCTGCCTCAAGATTATGTATCATCCAAGCTCACATTATAGTTGCCCGGAAACAGCTGTTTATAACTGACAGCTTCGATATACAAATGCTGAAAAACAAATAATCAAGCTTGTCATATTGCAAGGACTTGAAAACAAAACATAAAAAATATTTAAAAGCTGTTTTTGTGGGGTACCTCACTGATTTCCTCATGTGGAAGATTTTACGCTCCACCCCATTTATTATTCTCAGTCTCTGGTCAATGCAGCTTAGAGAAAGAGCTATCCCTGACATAATGTAAAATCTGTTTCAGTTTTTCTCAGGAGACTGCCAGCTTGGAGATGTCTGCATTCAGTGTACTTTGAGGAACAGCATAGTGTTCCTTTGTGGGAGGAGCACTTGCACATATGCAACCGTCATGTTGAAGTATCATACTCAAGGTATGGTGATCTAAGAAACAGAAAAATAAGCAAGTGACTTTAAGTCTTCCTGTACGCATGCTGCAATGACGTATTAATCTGAATGTATGTAGTAACTAATTTGTCATTCAGTAATCTTCTTTAGCTAACTATTTTGACTTGTAGGCATTTCACCCATACCTGTTTCCCCTTTTATTCTTCTGAAGTGGTCATACCATCACCAGCATGACTGTTCACTTTGTGAGTCCCTGAAAATCAGCAGGGATCAGTCACTGCAATGTCTAGTCTGTGTGCCATCTACAAGCGTGAGACTTGAAGAGGTGACTAGTGACCATACTGAATTACAGGAAAATAAGAATTATTATTTCTTTCGCAACCTCATGCCTCACGACAATGGATATGCAAAGGTAACAATGAAGATAATGTAGTCTTTGCACCACCAGTAATTACAGAAGACCTGACTTCTGATCTTCAGTGTTTCTACAGATAATTTCTGTTATAGAACTCCACACATTTCTGATAAGAGCAGAGAGCATATCTTGTCCATATAGAATTAAATTCTAATTCACTGGATTGATTTACATCTAAGGATAGAACCAGACATGCATACAGCTGTATGATCTTCAGTCGATTCAAATTCAGACGGCTTATAAAGGTGGAGCAGTCATTATAATGGACAGAGACTTTTATTTACAGAACATAAAACATTAAGCTTGAAACCTGCTATAACACAATTGCTAAATTCACTACTAACACTCCACATAGATCACATCATTGTTCAGCCTTACTTCAACTTCACTGGCTTGGAATTCCCCATCTCTTAACTTGCACTCAGCTTACAACAGCGCATAGACTTGTCCATCAATCTGAATATACCCCCTCCCTTCAGTTAATGCTTCAACCCTCCACTTACAATCGTACTCTTCGATTGTCCAACAAATTCTTACTCTAAGTCTCAAAGTCCAGCAATGAAGCTGGTGACTCTCTATACTGTAGCTATGTCTCCAAAATGTGGAATATGATCCCTCAGATCAGAATATCCAATCCCAACTTGACTCATTTCAAAATGCTCCTAAAAGATTACCTCTTTTCTAACTGGCTCTGTTCATGTTCTTCTTCTTGTTAATGCCTTCTCTCTTGTTTTACTCTTACCTGTATACTTGCTATATCTAACTTCCTCTTTTTCTCATCTTCTTTCTTTTTCCCCCTTCTATCTATATAAACCATTTCTTCTCTCCTGTACTTTTTCCATCTAATGTCTTAAACTTCCTTCTATTACACTTTTCTCATCCTCTTTATTTCTATCTTTTTTATTCTCATTTTTTCTATCTTTCCTTCTTCACTGTCTCCTCCTCACTCATTTATGCTATATTCTTGTTGTCAGGTTTTTCATATTTTATGCTTCTAATTTTCTCAGACTAGATTTCATTCCTCGCTGTCTCTTACAAGTTGACTCATTTGATTATTATCTTGCTCATATTTTTTTTTTTTTAGTATATACTGTGCTTCTTTTTTTTTCCCTCGCTAATTTTCACTTACCTTATGTGTATTTATTTATTGTGCTGTTTGTATTATTTTTGGGGGGCTTTTCCCCCAGGACTCCTCTGAAAATGGGCCAATACCCAGTTGGACCATCCCTGTTAAACCTAAGTAAATAAATAAATAAATAAATAAAACATGCTTGATATGCTTTCTGACTCTGAAACCTATATCCAAATATAAGAGTTAAATGTGAATAAGATAATTAGACGTTCATCACATGCTGTATCATTTTCTTATGAGTGGGATACTTACTTATGATATATATAAATATATGCTAGATGAACAACCTTTAGTTCCAATTTTATACGGTCTTCCCCAAAATGCATAACTAAGCCACCCGCAAGATCCATTGACTTAGGTCATGACTGGTTGATATAACCATTATCTATATACGCTGAAAAGAAACTTAAGCCTTTTCTTGATAGAGCACCTTCAGTTCAAAAGGATACTAAATATTTCCTTTGTGTCCTTTCAAAATGTGATAAAAATTGGAATGGGTTTTCAGATTGGTTTTTAGTTATGCTTGATGTTTGCTCTCTTTTTGTTGTCATTCCTAATGAAGCAGGATTATATCATGTCAGGATGTTTTTTATAAGGTACAGTATGTATTCTAACACAAGTATATTTGATCTGCTTAATTGCTAGAACTGATTCTTGAAAATCATTTCTTTATTTTTGAAGATATGTTTTATTTACAAAAATTAAGTATGGCTATGGGCACTGTTTGTTTCAATAGCTATGCCAATATGTTTCTGGTATACTGGGAGCTGACTAAGGTTTTTGCTAATAAATGAGGTTTGGGAACAAACCAATTTATCCGGGGACATCTTTGGGTGAGGGTCAGGTAGGAATAGGAATGGGAGTTAAGCTGGTAGTGGAAGAGAGTTAGTTGTGGGAATGGAAGTATTAGACTGGGAAAGTAGGGGGTTGGGAGGAAATAAGGTAAGTGCAAGGAGGGGCTTAACTGTCTTTTGGATGAGTGTAACTGGGCAAGGGATCAGATTTTGTTGTGAACTTGCTACTGCAGTTATTACATCCGTGATGACCAGTAGGTACTGTGGTGCAGGTAGGTCTTGGACTAGATTTGGTTGGAAAGCTTAGATGAGTTTGTTTTGTTTTTCCTTTTCTTCTTCTCTAGTAATTCTTTTATTGGGCTACCTACTAAAATTCTGAAGAATGAAGTATTTAAATAGTCTTTCTAAGTTTATAAGAGCAATTAAAACTTGGTCCTATTGTGATTTTAATTGGTGGTGTGCAGTTTGGAAGAGTTGCAGTTTAATTGTGTCATTTCAAATCAGGGGGTTTAGGTGAACATTGTTGGTCATCTGTTCTGTATGAACTGGTATTTTAACAGTGTAGCTTTGCATTGGTGGTTGCGGCAGGCATGTCTGGAAGCATTAAGGATTCTTTTCCTCACCCACAGCTTTCTGAGTAATGTGCTTCTGTGGGGGAGAGTTTTTTTTGGTTTGCTTGTCTTGTCTTTGTTCTTGTTGGTGGTGCGCAGTTCTTAAGATGAGCAGTTTCCCAGGCTGTTCATGGGCTGGGAAGCAGCTGTGAGCAATGGTTCATGCTGTGCATTCACAGTTGTGGCCAGAACTGCTTAGCTGTTGATTTGGGCCAGAGTTTCATAGAATGGCCAGATTTTGGATTTTGTGAGATCTATTATAGTAGGACAAGCAGGTGGTAGTCAGGAAGTTACATCCACAAGCAAGAAGTGTTGTTTGTAGGATAACTAAACAAAACGGATTGTAGCAAGGATGTAAATGCAGTATTTCATGGATTTAGATTATTTAAATCAGTTTTAGCTTTGTCCGTGTGCTGTGTGTGATCTATCTTACTATTTCCTTTGCTTCACTTCTATCAATTATCTCATTTGTATCTCTTTAAGAAATATATTTAATCCTGCTGGCTCTTTTGACAATGGATGGAACTAGAATATGCAAAATGCTTTTTGGTCTCTACCTCATGGAATTCGTTGTTTTCGGCAAGTCACCAAACACTGAAGCCATTAATAATGTCATATGTTTGAGTTCAGATTGCCCCTCTTAGCATGTTAGCACAAAACCTCTTATTCTAGCATCTTTCCAACTTCTGAGCAATTTAAGTTTGTACTTATGGGCTTCATTGGGGGTGAGTGGTTGATATGAGAAGCAGATTCTAGGGCTGTTCATGGGCTGGGAAACAGTTCACAGGATGAGAAGCAGCCTTGAGTAACGGTTCTTTGCTGTGCATGCGCAGTTGAGGATGGAAGCCTTGAATAATGGTTCTTTGCTGTGCATGCACAGTTGAGACTGGAGCCGCTCAACAAGCCAGGTTAATGTCTTTGTAATTAGTACTCTCCATACTTGCAAGCTACTCATGCCTCTTGGCTGTCCAGATTTTTGTCTCATATTTTTGGTCTATTCCACATAAAATTTGTGGTTTTCTGGCAAATAAAGATGATCTGAGGATTGAAGTCACTAAATAATGACATACATTTGAGATTCAGAATTCAAATCCTTTAGAAAATGTATGTTAACACAAACTCTGCTACCCTAGCAACTTTCTAAGTCTATAAGAGCAATATTTAAAATCTGTCCTTATTTTTGGGTCTTTGTCCCCCCATATTGTTAGGCTTTGTCCGCATTTCTTGCACTAAGAGGTTGAGAGGTATGAAGCTACTCCATTTAATATGTTAAGGATGGTAGTTTAATTTTGCAGCTTTTGTACTTCTCTCTCATTCATTTACAAGATAGGTTATTACATTTCATCTGTGAGTATTTTTTTTTTTTGACAAAGACTAGTGGAAATTGATGGTGTAATGATGAATGTTGTTAGTGCATATGCTCCACAAGTTGGGTGAGAAAGAAAAATTTTGGAGTGAGTTGGATGAAGTGGCGATGACTGTACCCAAGGGTGAGAGAGTGGTGATTGGAGCAGATTTCAATGGGCATGTTGGTGAGGGGAATGGAAGGGATGAGGAAGTGATGGGTAGATATGGTGTTAAGCAAAGGAATGCAGAAGGTCAGATGGTAGTGGATTTTGCAAAAAGGATGGACATGGCTGTGGTGAATACATATTTTAACAAGAGGGAGGAGCATAGGGTGACATACAAGAGTGGAGGGAGATGCACACAGGTGGATTATATCTTATGTAGAAGGCAAGTCTGAAGGAGATTGGAGACTGTAAAGTGGTGGTAGGGGAAAGTGTAGTTAGGTGGCATAGGATGGTGATTTGTAGGATGACATTGGTGATCAAGAAGAGGAGGAGGAGTGTGAGGGCAGCACCAAGGATCAAATGGTGGAAATTGAAAAAGGGTAATTGTGAGGTGGAGTTCAAGGAAGAGTTAAGACAGGCACTGGGTGGCAGTGAAAAGTTACCGAATAGCTGGGTAACTACAGCAGAGCCATACCTCCCAACCATACCGAATTACTCAGTTTTTACAGAGTTTTGGGGTCTAAATGAAGGGGTGCCATGATTCCCGACTGGCACCCCTTCATTTCTGATTTTTTTGCTTTTATTTTTTTTTATTTTTTAAATTATCACACTGTCGGAGCTGACATCAGCGCCGTCAGCGCTACCAGCCATTCGGCATTGAGCTCAAGGAGCTCACGTCATCATTTCCAGCTGGCTGCCAGCGGGAATTGTTTAAACAGCAGCACTAACAAGTAGCAGGATGTAATGGCAGGCAGTAATGCTCGCCTTGTTTTTCGGCAGTAAATGCTCGTTTTTTTTTGCAGCAGGATGTAACGGCAACAGATGGCAGTTTTGTCCAGGCAGCGCATAAATGGACACCTACAAGCACCACTGAATTACTGAAGGATGTAATAGCAGGCAAGAACATAGAAAGCACATGGGGAACTAATGGCAGGCGAGAACGGAGAAAGCCCTCAGGGAACTAATGGCAGGCGAGAACGGAGAAAGCTCTCGGGGAATTAGGTAAGGAAGCAAAGTGTGGATGTGAGTGTGTGTGTGTCTGTGTGTGTGTGTGTGTGTGTGTGTGTGTGTGTGTGTGTGTGTGTGTGTGTGTGTGTGTGTGTGTGTGTGTGTTTGTGTGTGTGTGCACGCGCACCGTAATTGTCCTGTATTAAAGCCATAAACCCTTCTAGACAAAACACTGTAAGCAGTTAGATAATCACATTTTCAGAATGTCCAGGAGAAAAGAAAAGTCAAACAGTAGATTGCCTTTTTGGTCTGGGATGCAGCAGAGCTTATTTACTTTTTTCCCAACTACATGAAAACTTTAACATGGAGCGGTCTGACATGCATGTAATATTCTGATTTCCACAGCATTACTAATATGTTAAATTGAGTGCACAGTTAAGTAATTTATTTTACTGTATTCATTTTGAAACTGTAAACTGGATCTTTAGCACCATTGTTGAGGCTTGTTATGTTAAAAATCCTTTTGCAGTGGTTGGAGGTTGGTAATAGGCATGTACTGCATCTGGTTCAGTTGGAAACTGTGCTTTAGTTTAATGGGTGAGGTTCTGACCAAGTGCGTGTGTGTAAATGCCCACTTGTGATTTAAGGAGGTAACCATAATTTCTCAATGTCCAAAGTTTTATGGAATGTTTGGCTCATACTTTTGGTCTGTTCCTCTTAAAATGTGTGTTTTTTTAACAAATCAGTGAGACGTTGAACTGAGTTCACTAAATAATGATAGCCATTTAAGTTTCAGTCTTCCTATCTTTCAGGAAATGCATGGTAAAATAAAACATTTTATTCCAGCAACTTTTCTAAGATTATACAAGCAATGTTTAAAATGTGTCCCTGTTTTGGGCTTTTGTCACCCCCCAAATAAATTTTGACTTTTCCAGATTTCTTGTGCTGCATAGTTCTTCAGGGGCAGAGAAGTTTAGTGCTGGTTATGCCAAATCTGTTTGTGGTGTTAGTAGCACAAAAGGAAGAAATTAATACTTGCTTTTGATGTAGAAGATTGTGGGTTCATTGTGAAACCGTATTGCTTTGTTTAGCAGATGTCTTAGTGTTTGTGCATTGTGCTATAAAATGTAAAGATAGAATCCAAATAATCATCGCAGAAGTAAAGCAGTATGTACATTAGTGTTTATGGTAAATGGAGCAAAATAGCCAGGTAATGGGACATTGGAATGGCTTGCAGGGGGACTCTGGTGCCATATTTTGGTTGTCTGTCCTTTAGTTTGTGTTGGTATCCCACAATCCTGTTGGAGTGGTTGGGGTTACGTAATTATGTATGCAAATTGCATGTTAATCAGCGTACAGATTTGTACCTATTTTTCATGGGCCTTGTCCAGATTTTTGATGTTTCCAGGTTGAGAGGCATGAGCAGAGCTAGTAAGGGAGATGGCTAGAAAGGTGCTTGGTGTGATATCTGGAAAAAGGAAGGAGGACAAGGAGACCTGGTGGTGGAATGAGGAAGTACAGGAGAGTATACGGAGAAAGAGGTTGGCGAAGAAGAAGTGGGATTGCCAGAGAGATGAAGAAAGTAGACAGGAGTATAAGGAGATGAGGTGCATGGCAAACAGAGAAGTGGCAAAGGCTAAGGATAAGACTTATGAAGAGTTGTATGAAAGGTTGGACACTAAGGAGGGAGAAAAGGACCTGTACCGATTGGCTAGACAGAGGGCCCGAGCTAGTAAAGATGTGCAGCAGGTAAAGGTGATAAAGGATAATGAGGGAAATGTACTCACAAGCGCGGAGAGTGTGTTGAGCAGATGGAAAGAGTACTTTGAGGGGTTGATGAATGAAGAGAATGAGAAGGAGAGAAGGTTGGATGATGTGCGGATAGTGAATCATGAAGTACAATGGATTAGCAAGGAGGAAGTAAGGATAGCTATGAAGAGGATGAAGAATGGACAGGCTGTTGGTCCAGATGACATACCTGTGGAAGCATGGATGTGTTTAGGTGAAATGTTAGTGGAGTTTTTAACTTGATTGTTTAATGAAATCTTGGAAAGTGAGAGGATGCCTGAGGAATGGAGAAAAAGTGTTTTGGTACAGATTTTTAAGAATAAGGGTGATGTGCAGAGCTGTAGTACCTACAGAGGGATTAAATTGATCAGTCACAGCATGAACTTATGGGAAAGAGTAGTGGAAGCTAGGTTAAGAAGGGAGGTGATGATTAGCGATCAGCAGTATGGTTTCATGCCAGGAAAGAGCACTACAGATGTGATGTTTGCTCTGAGCATGTTGATGGAGAAGTACAGAGAAGGTCAGAAGGAGTTACATTGTGTCTTTGTGGACTTAGAGAAGGCATATGAAAGGGTGCCTAGAGAGGAGTTGTGGTATTGTATGAGGAAGTTGGGAGTGTCAGACAAGTATGTAAGAGTGGTATAGGATATGTACGAGGATAGTGTAACAACGGTGAGGTCTGCAGTGGGAGTGACAGATGCATTTAAGGTGGAATTGGGATCACATCAAGGATCAGCTCTGAACCCTTTCTTATTTGCAATGGTGATGCAAAGGTTGACAGACGAGATCAGACAAGAGTCCCCGTGGATGATGATGTTTGCAGATGACATTGTGATCTGTAGTGAGAGTAGGGAACAGGTGAAGGAGACCCTGGAGAGGTGGAGATATGCTCTAGAGAGAAGAGGAATAAAGGTCAGCAGGACTAAGACAGAATATATGTGTGTGAATGAGAGGGAGGATAGAGGAATGGTAAGGATGCAGGGAGTAGAGGTGGCGAAGGTGGATGAGTTTAAATACTTGGGATCAACAGTTCAGAGTAATGGTGAGTGTGGAAGAGAGGTGAAGAAGAGAGTACAGGCAGAATTGAGTGGGTGGAGAAGAGTGTCAGGAGTGATTTGTGACAGAGTACCAGTATGAGTGAAAGGGAAGGTCTACAAGAGGGTAGTGAGACAAGCTATGTTATATGGGTTGGAGACAGTGGCATTGACAAAAAGGCAGGAGTCAGAGCTGGATGTGGCAGAGTTAAAGATGTTAAGATTTGCACTGGGTGTGACGAGGGTGGACAGGATTAGGAATAAGTATATTACAGGGTCAGCCTAGGTTGGAAGGTTTGGAGACAAAAACCAGAGAGGCAATATTACATTGGTTTGGACATGTGCTGAGGAGGGATGCAGAGTGTATTGGGAAAAAGATGCTAAGGATGAAGCTGCCAGATAACAGGAAAAGAGGAAGGCCTAAGATAAGGTTTATGGATGTGGTGACAGAGGACATGCAGGTGGTTGGTGTGACAGAGCAAGATGCAGAGGACAGGAAAAAATGGAAACAGATGATCCTCTGTGGCGACCCCTAACTGGAGCAGCCAAAAGAAAAAGAAGAAGACTGGTAGATTATGGGCAATGAGCAGATTTATAAAAGAAGGCAACATGTCACAAGCAGCAGGAACAAAGTACAACTGGAATGTGAGCATTGCGAAAATAGAGACTGCTTACATCAAACGTTGGTACTCCATTATCATGCTTTATCTTTTAGGAGCTGACCCAGTTACATAAATTTGCCATTTCTGAAATCAGTCATTCACAAGTAGAGTTACCGCCTGTCCCTGTTAGTGCAGCTGTGATCTGTGGGGAGGGCAGAAGATTGAAACATTAATATGGCAAACATCCTGAAATTTAATGTTTTAATAAACTGAGATTTTCAAATATGGGTCAGGGGTCTGTACAGTTTGGAAGTATGATGGCACAGCATAATGGTTTTGGTCTGAAAGACTGACAAAGTGAAAGTCTACAGAAGCCATAAGGCAGTTTGGAAGTTAGGTAGGGTAAGCAGAGTGCAGGCTAGGAGGTGGTTGAATTATGTTTAGCCACAGCAGGTGAGAATGGAAACAAACCCAGGCACCTTGGAGTACAAGTGCCTACCACCATAAAGTTGCTGTTGCAATTTCCACAGAAGGGATGCATGTGTTTCATTGTTTATTTGTTTTGAGATACCCATACATATGCAAATATGATCATGATACTTCATGCTGGGTGCTAGCTATGTCATGTCAGGGTTTTTGGTGATTGCTGTAATGGTTAAGGTGTTTACGTTGCAAACACGATGTGCAGGGTTTGTTTCTTACCTCTGAAAAGGAAATTGGTTAGACTTAAATGGCCCCTAAAGGTAGCTAGTCTACTACTTATCAATGAGCTTGTTTTAATGTCTTACAATAATTATCAAGGGCAAGCAATAGAGATATCAGTGTTTATTCAGTGCATCCTTTTTTTTCTGGGCTGTTGTAATATTTTTCTCTCTTTCCCTAGATGGCTAGTGTAGAAGCTTTGAGGCAGAAAAGGGCAGCTATTGTCACGCAAGCCAGAAAATTGTTTCAAAAAGCAGTGGTGGAGCACTCAGTGGTGACAGAATCCAGAGCTGGCTGCTGGAGCAGTACCCAATGAGTTCACAGGCAATGATACACTGTTAGGTGTTCATTTAGGCTTGTCAGAGGGGTGCAGTTTGGGAGTAGTGGGGGGAAAGGTAAGGGTGAGGTACATCAGGGGCAATATAAAGCAGGCAGCATGGCTGAAGAATGACAGAGGTTTGGGGGCCTCCCTTTTTTTACTGAAGGGGACAGGCTCATGAGGAGGCTTTTGGCGATGAGAAGGGTTTAGTTTGGCTTGTGGGAGTTTGGGGTTCTTCACAGGAGGGATGGAGTCACAACAGCATGAGGTTAGGTCAGAATTCAGGATTTGGCTGGGTGATTGGTTAGTTAAGCAGGCCCTGGGGCAAGGGGGGTCTTTTGACACCTCACATACCACTTTTATTTAAAGGAAAGATCTGGAAGGGGGATTATGCCAATATTTTGAATTAATTAATGGGGATGTGGTTCAACATCTGGTGGAATTGGACACTGCTAACAGTAAAGACTTTTGGGCTGCTTTAGTGGCCTTGGGGCAGGAGAGAATAGATAGACTGTGGTCAAGGACATAGGACAACTGGTTGTTAGGCTTCATTTATTACATGGCAGCTCAAATGCAGAAGGATACCACCTTTGGCCTTACCATTTTTGGCTTATTTTCTCACTATCTGTGAAGCACAGTGTCTGTAGGTGGGGAATGCCTGGTTGTGGTATAAGTAGAGGTTTTGGGAGTGGAGGGTGGTGGATTGATCACTGCTTTGGGATGTGAGACATCCTGACGTGTGGTTAGCCATTATGGTAGTTAACCTTGGAACCATTAGCAGGAAGGCTTAAGTTAGTGGGGTCGGGAAGGGGGTATGCTGGGCCTTTAATGCAGGTTGTTGAGTGTGGGTGGCATGTAAGTTTTGCACACCAGTTCAAAGTGTGCGGGTATGCATTCAGCTGTGCAGCTGGTAGACTGGAAGGCACCTTGGTTAATTTACATTCACAGCAACTGAATCATGTGGGTTACCTTTATCATTTCTTGGATTTCATATCTGAAAAAAAGACCAGAAGATGCATTTTCATTAATGTACACATATTGTGTCAGCTGCTCATGCAATTTTCTGATGCAGCAGTTGCAGTGAAATTAATAGATGGGTTTTCTGAGGGATTTTCTGTGCAATCAGGGGTGGGAAGGGAGGGATCCATTTGTGGGAATCTGTTCTCCTTGCAGAGGAAGGAAGAGATTTTAGAATGCTTGGTAGAGAAGGAATGGCAGGAGGATAGGTTTCTGGGTCTGTTTGATATTCTTCCCTTTAATAGCTTTAAGGTTTCTCCATTGGGGTTGGTTCCTAAGATGTCAGCAAGGAATTTTATTTGATTCACCACTGGACTTACTGAGGGGAATTCTGGGTATGATTTTAGTTTGTGAGAGGACATAAAGTCAATTATGCAACTTTGGATGATGCAGTGTAGGTCTTTTGGGAGTTTAAGGACCCATGGTTAGTGAAGGTGTATATTGAATCTGTTTTTTTGTTGTTTATTATCGGTTTGAGACCAGGGAAATTCATCCCTGGTTTGACACCTATGTCTTTGATGCAAACAGGTAACATGTAAATGGTTCATCTCCTAGGCCTATACTTACACTTATCAAGGGTATCAGAACTCGTCAGAGATTTGGGGTGCATGGCTAGGCTTAACAAGGCCCTCATGGTCATTAGTCTAGTAAACACCTATGAACCTATGAACCTATGAGAGCAAGTGTGGCCATTGTTGGGTAAGGTAGTTGGGTTTAAGTTTTACTTTGACAAGGCTAGGCCGAGAGGATGCTCAGTTGTTTTTGCTACTTTGAGAGGTTTAGTACTGCTCTCCATTGGATTTGACAGAAGTGAGTGGGCTGCCAGGAGGTGGCACATTATCTGTATGACATTTTAAGAGTAGGCAAAAGGTTTGACAGGTGTTTTTTGGGGATGCATGAGAAACTGGCTGTTCCTTTGGCTAAGCAGAAGTTGGAAGGTTCAAGTAAGACATTGTTTTCTGTGATTGCTAGTGGATGCAAGCCATGGTTTTATTTTCCAGATGCAAAGGTAACATGTTTGAAAGAGGATTCTGTGGGAAAATCCAAGGATATGTTACAAATTTAGGATGTTATGGAGTTCTTCGGGCTCAAAGGCAGGCATATGGTAGGGCATTGCAGGACTTTGTTAAATTTGTGTCGCAGCTGCCTGAGGAGTAAGGAATTTCATGAGAAGGATTGTTATTGAGATATTTGGTTCAGGCTTGGGAACAAGGTAAGGCAGGCCAGTCAGCCAAGGTGGCCTTAACTGCAATTAGTATAGTTGCACAGGTGGCTGGGTTATGTGACTTTACTAAATCTTGATCTGTGGTTTGCATGTTGAAGGGCTGATGTAGGACTGATAGTGTGAAGACTGACAGGTGATGAAAAATTGACAAGACAGGTTTTGAAGGTTTTGTTGCAGGGATTAGCTTTAGTAAATGGAGATTCAATGGACTATACTCTGTGACATTCGCTTTAGAGATATATAATGTGGTGGGATGTTTCACTGTTTTGTATTTTATTTATTTATTTATTTTTGCTTCTGTTTGTATTTGGTTGTATAGATTTAAAACAGATCTGTTGGGGAAGGGCAGGCAGATAGCATTGGTCATCAAATGCTTTCTTGCCTTATCTTAGATAATTGTGTATGGTGACTGGCTTAGTATTAACTTTTGAGGACAGGAGCTGCACCACCGTGGCTATGCATGAAAGACTAATTATTCCTTAAAGGAGCATATTCTACAACATATGTATGATATACATAATAAGAAACTTACAAATGGTTTAGCGTAGCATGTGGATCTATATATGGATACACATCTGTTTAAATTTTTAGTCCTACAACTTATTTCTGATGACCTAAGAGGGGGAGATCTTATTAATAGAACTGAACATGCTGGGATAACATTGATTTGCAGGCAGATAAAAAGTCCAGGTTAAATAATTTGTTGCCTTTAAAACCAGCATTAAGATCACATGATTTATTTCATTAATTGTTTTATTGAGAACTGTTAAGGGTTTTTTTAGTTAGTAAAGAAGTATTGCATTTTGCCATGTTTTTATGGTATGATGAAGCGTCAGTTTTAGTGTGAAAGAGCTTACCAAGTTTATTAAAAGTTCTTTATTCCTGCCTTTAGCTAGGTTGGCTGGTCCTTGTTATGCTGTTTACACTGTTTGGTGGTGCTGCGGTAGCGTTCTCGCCTCACACTAAGACGTTGTCCTGTTCGATTCTCAGCTAAAGCGTCTTCTGTGTGGAGACGTGTGAATGGGCGTACCTTTGTTGAAGGTTGTGCGTCAGAGCTGGCAACTCGGCACATAAAAAATCTACTGCCAATCATTAGCGGACCAGAGTTACACTGTGGCGACCCCTAACCAGGAAAGGCCGAAAGACACAACAACAACAGCAACAATGTTATTTGTTGGGTCTGTCTTTACCCATGTATTTGATCATTTTTACCTATTTTGTACAACTGGAATGCTAGAATTTAAACTTATAAGTCCTGGCATGTTTAGCATGGTTTTATTGTATTGTATTGTATTTATAAGCTATATATTTTAGTAAGTGTCATTTTCTCAGAATGTGAGGTTGTTTAAATTGGGACTTTGCTTAAGCCTGTTATTTCAGTTTTTTTTAATTTATTACTAAAATGTGTACTTTTTAAAAACAGAACTGTATAGAACCAGAGCACTGGACAGTCATCTTTAAGGAAGTACACACATTCAAAATTGTTGCCTATGTGTCTGCTCATTTGCACTCCAGCAAGCACACACAGACATACACTAAAAATTTCCAGAGTTTTGTGAGTAGTCAGAACAATACATATTACATGAAAATTATAATACACTAATTTAGTTAAAAAAATAATAAAAAAATCAAAGAGAAACAGTGAGGTGCTCTTCTAGATGGTTACCTTTTTATTGTTTACAAGGCAGAACATTTTCATAATATGACAAATTAAATTTATCAATATGTTGAAAACATGTAGCTGCCATAAATTTATGAAGTTGTAAATTGGTAGGCAGGTAGGTACACACTAGAGACATTCTACTTATTAATAAACAGTTGAAGAAATAGTCGGCCCATAATATAAAAACAGAAAACAACATCATGTCACTGCAAACTATATAGGGACACATTCCAAAAGAGTTGCTCTCAGT